>NC_052151.1:2893619-2931956 GCF_902713615.1 Scyliorhinus canicula | reverse complement strand
AGAGAGAGTCACTGAGATAGAGAGAGAGAGTCACTGAGATAGAGAGAGAGAGAGTCACTGAGATAGAGAGAGAGAGTCACTGAGATAGAGAGAGAGAGTCACTGAGATAGAGAGAGAGAGTCACTGAGATAGAGAGAGAGTCACTGAGATAGAGAGAGAGTCACTGAGATAGAGAGAGAGAGTCACTGAGATAGAGAGAGAGAGTCACTGAGATAGAGAGAGAGAGAGTCACTGAGATAGAGAGAGAGTCACTGAGATAGAGAGAGAGAGTCACTGAGATAGAGAGAGAGTCACTGAGATAGAGAGAGAGTCACTGAGATAGAGAGAGAGAGTCACTGAGATAGAGAGAGAGAGTCACTGAGATAGAGAGAGAGAGTCACTGAGATAGAGAGAGAGTCACTGAGATAGAGAGAGAGTCACTGAGATAGAGAGAGAGAGAGTCACTGAGATAGAGAGAGAGTCACTGAGATAGAGAGAGAGTCACTGAGATAGAGAGAGAGAGAGTCACTGAGATAGAGAGAGAGAGAGAGAGTCACTGAGATAGAGAGTCACTGAGATAGAGAGTCACTGAGATAGAGTCACTGAGATAGAGAGTCACTGAGATAGAGAGTCACTGAGATAGAGAGTCACTGAGAGTGAGAGTCACTGAGAGTGAGAGTCACAGAGAGAGAGAGTCACAGAGAGAGAGAGTCACTGAGATAGAGAGAGAGTCACTGAGATAGAGAGAGAGTCACTGAGATAGATAGAGAGAGAGTCACTGAGATAGAGAGAGAGTCACTGAGATAGAGAGAGAGAGTCACTGAGATAGATAGAGAGAGAGAGTCACTGAGATAGAGAGAGAGAGTCACTGAGATAGAGAGAGAGAGTCACTGAGATAGAGAGAGAGAGAGAGTCACTGAGATAGAGAGAGAGAGTCACTGAGATAGAGAGAGAGAGTCACTGAGATAGAGAGAGAGTCCCTGAGATAGAGAGAGAGAGAGAGTGTCACTGAGATTGAGAGAGTCACTGAGATAGAGAGAGAGAGAGAGTCACTGAGATAGAGAGAGAGAGTCACTGAGATAGAGAGAGAGAGTCACTGAGCTAGAGAGAGAGAGTCACTGAGCTAGAGAGAGAGAGAGTCACTGAGATAGAGAGAGAGTCACTGAGATAGAGAGAGTCACTGAGATAGAGAGAGAGAGTCACTGAGATAGAGAGAGAGTCACTGAGATAGAGAGAGTCACTGAGATAGAGAGAGAGAGTCATGATAGAGAGAGAGAGTCACTGAGATAGAGAGATCACTGAGATAGAGAGATAGAGAGTCACTGAGATAGAGAGAGTCACAGAGAGAGAGAGAGTCACTGAGATAGAGAGAGAGAGTCACTGAGTTAGAGAGTCACTGAGATAGAGAGTCACTGAGATAGAGAGTCACTGAGATAGAGTCACTGAGATAGAGAGTCACTGAGATAGAGAGTCACTGAGATAGAGTCACTGAGATAGAGAGTCACTGAGAGAGAGTCACTGAGAGAGAGAGTCACTGAGAGAGAGTCACAGAGAGAGAGAGTCACAGAGAGAGAGAGTCACTGAGATAGAGAGAGTCACTGAGATAGATAGAGAGAGAGTCACTGAGATAGATAGAGAGAGAGTCACTGAGATAGAGAGAGAGTCACTGAGATAGAGAGAGAGAGTCACTGAGATAGATAGAGAGAGAGAATCACTGAGATAGATAGAGAGAGAGAGTCACTGAGATAGAGAGAGAGAGAGTCACTGAGATAGAGAGAGAGAGTCACTGCGATAGAGAGAGAGAGAGAGTCACTGAGATAGAGAGAGAGAGTCACTGAGATAGAGAGAGAGAGTCACTGAGATAGAGAGTCACTGAGATAGAGAGAGAGAGTCACTGAGATAGAGAGAGAGTCCCTGAGATAGAGAGAGAGAGAGAGCGTCACTGAGATAGAGAGAGTCACTGAGATAGAGAGAGAGAGAGTCACTGAGATAGAGAGAGAGAGTCACTGAGCTAGAGAGAGAGAGTCACTGAGCTAGAGAGAGAGAGTCACTGAGCTAGAGAGAGAGAGTCACTGAGATAGAGAGAGAGAGTCACTGAGATAGAGAGAGTCACTGAGATAGAGAGAGAGAGTCACTGAGATAGAGAGAGAGAGTCACTGAGATAGAGAGAGAGTCACTGAGATAGAGAGAGAGAGTCACTGAGATAGAGAGAGAGAGTCACTGAGATAGAGAGTCACTGAGATAGAGAGTCACTGAGATAGAGAGTCACTGAGATAGAGTCACTGAGATAGAGTCACTGAGATAGAGAGTCACTGAGATAGAGAGTCACTGAGAGTGAGAGTCACTGAGAGTGAGAGTCACAGAGAGAGAGTCACAGAGAGAGAGAGTCACTGAGATAGAGAGAGTCACTGAGATAGAGAGAGAGTCACTGAGATAGATAGAGAGAGAGTCACTGAGATAGAGAGAGAGAGTCACTGAGATAGAGAGAGAGAGTCACTGAGATAGATAGAGAGAGAGAATCACTGAGATAGATAGAGAGAGAGAGTCACTGAGATAGAGAGAGAGTCACTGAGATAGAGAGAGAGTCACTGAGATAGAGAGAGAGAGTCACTGAGATAGAGAGAGAGAGTCACTGAGATAGAGAGAGAGTCACTGAGATAGAGAGAGAGTCCCTGAGATAGAGAGAGAGAGAGTGTCACTGAGATAGAGAGAGTCACTGAGATAGAGAGAGAGAGAGTCACTGAGATAGAGAGAGAGAGTCACTGAGATAGAGAGAGAGAGTCACTGAGCTAGAGAGAGAGAGAGTCACTGAGCTAGAGAGAGAGAGTCACTGAGATAGAGAGAGAGAGTCACTGAGATAGAGAGAGTCACTGAGATAGAGAGAGTCACTGAGATAGAGAGAGAGAGTCACTGAGATAGAGAGAGAGAGTCACTGAGATAGAGAGAGTCACTGAGATAGAGAGAGAGAGTCACTGAGATAGAGAGAGAGAGTCACTGAGATAGAGAGAGTCACTGAGATAGAGAGAGAGAGAGAGTCACTGAGATAGAGAGAGAGAGAGAGAGAGAGTCACTGAGATAGAGAGAGAGAGTCACTGAGATAGAGAGTCACTGAGATAGAGAGTCACTGAGATAGAGAGTCACTGAGATAGAGAGTCACTGAGATAGAGAGTCACTGAGATAGAGAGTCACTGAGATAGAGAGTCACTGAGAGAGAGAGTCACTGAGAGAGAGAGTCACAGAGATAGAGAGTCACAGAGAGAGAGAGTCACTGAGATAGAGAGAGAGTCACTGAGATAGATAGAGAGAGAGTCACTGAGATAGATAGAGAGAGAGTCACTGAGATAGAGAGAGAGTCACTGAGATAGAGAGAGAGAGTCACTGAGATAGATAGAGAGAGAGAATCACTGAGATAGATAGAGAGAGAGAGTCACTGAGATAGAGAGAGAGAGAGTCACTGAGATAGAGAGAGAGTCACTGCGATAGAGAGAGAGAGAGAGTCACTGAGATAGAGAGAGAGAGTCACTGAGATAGAGAGAGAGAGTCACTGAGATAGAGAGTCACTGAGATAGAGAGAGAGAGTCACTGAGATAGAGAGAGAGTCACTGAGATAGAGAGAGAGAGAGAGAGTCACTGAGATGAGAGAGTCACTGAGATAGAGAGAGAGAGAGTCACTGAGATAGAGAGAGAGAGTCACTGAGCTAGAGAGAGAGAGTCACTGAGCTAGAGAGAGAGAGTCACTGAGCTAGAGAGAGAGAGTCACTGAGATAGAGAGAGAGTCACTGAGATAGAGAGAGTCACTGAGATAGAGAGAGAGTCACTGAGATAGAGAGAGAGAGTCACTGAGATAGAGAGAGAGAGTCACTGAGATAGAGAGAGAGAGTCACTGAGATAGAGAGAGAGAGTCACTGAGATAGAGAGAGTCACTGAGATAGAGAGATAGAGAGAGTCACTGAGATAGAGAGAGTCACAGAGAGAGAGAGAGAGTCACTGAGATAGAGAGAGAGAGTCAATGAGCTAGAGAGAGAGAGTCACTGAGCTAGAGAGAGAGAGTCATTGAGATAGAGAGAGAGAGTCATTGAGATAGAGAGAGAGAGTCACTGAGATAGAGATAGAGAGTCACTGAGATAGAGAGAGTCACTGAGATAGAGAGAGTCTCTGAGATAGAGAGAGTCACTGAGATAGAGAGAGTCACTGAGATAGAGAGAGAGAGTCACTGAGATAGAGAGAGAGAGAGAGAGAGTCACTGAGATAGAGAGAGAGAGAGAGTCACTGAGATAGAGAGAGAGAGTCACTGAGATAGAGAGAGAGAGAGTCACTGAGATAGAGAGAGAGAGAGAGTCACTGAGATAGAGAGAGAGAGTCACTGAGATAGTGTTGCTCGTTGTGTTCTTTCTTTAATAGGCTCTCTTTAAGGCGGTTAATATGTTTGCCTTCCTTAGTTCTAATCACGTTTGCTCAACAGTCGCCGGGTATATTTCGATACCGCCACAAGGTTCAAAACCGAATACTGATCAAAGACTCGATACACCAGTTAGTAAGTTCGAAATCAATGCTCATTTATTTACACACGCAGTCAAATATACTCATGCACAAAACTCTACCAACTACACTATCACCACTACTAAAGCCTATACTTAGCTTCGGGTCCCCACTCAGAGGATCAATGGCCATTGTCCGGTTCTGAGGCTGCTGGGGTCGAACTTGTACGGAATTGTAGCTAGGAGCGTCTGTCTCGTAGCATGCGTTGACTTTGGACTTCCTTGTTCTGGTGCAGCTGCTTGGCTGGCCTCTCGTCACTGAGAGCCAAGGCCAAGAGAGCAATTCTCTCTTGGGGGCTTCTTATACCCAAAATGGGCTTCGCACGCTTTTGGGCGGGCCTTGAACTAGGTCCCAATTAATTGGACCGTATCCTGATCATCGGTATCGATTTCCTCCAATAAAGGGGTGGCTGCCCTGATTGCTGGGCGGGCCCTAGGTGGCCGTTGCCCTGCTTTGTTCTAGTCTCCTCTGGCGCCGGGATTTACCTAAATGTTTCTCTTTTGTCCCCGGAGATGGCTCATTAGTATGGTAATGGCTTTGCAGGATCGGTCTTGTCTGGGAGCTGCAACTCCAATCAACAGACAAACATTGCACCTGCTTGCTTTCTCAGCATTGTCCATTTTCCCTGCATTCTCTGCAAGTGTCCATTTTGTAATCGGGACGTGGCCATCCCAGGTGGCTACACTCCCTCCTTGTGATCCTCAACCCAAAGCATGAAGGATCACATCACCGCGTCGTCTTCATTCTCTAACCAAGCCGGGCACCCCTAAGCAGGCTCTTCACTACTCTATCCTATGAAACACAATTTTACCTAAAATCATCTTAAATACATACGATATTAGAAAACTGTACGGGGCGCTATGACATTCAGGCATGCATGTAGAAATGGTACAGCAGTTATCATGGGGGATTTTAATCTACATGTCGATTGGTTTAACCAGGTTGGTCAAGGCAACCTTGAGGAGGAGTTTATAGAATGTATCCGCGATAGTTTCCTAGAACAGTATGTAATGGAACCTACGAGGGAACAAGCGGTCCTAGATCTTGTCCTGTGTAATGAGACAGGATTGATTCATGATCTCATAGTTAGGGATCCTCTCGGAAGGAGCGATCACAATATGGTGGAATTTAAAATACAGATGGAGGGTGAGAAGGTAAAATCAAATACTAGTGTTTTGTGTTTAAACAAAGGTGATTACAATGGGATGAGAGAAAAACTAACTAAGGTAGACTGGGAGCTAAGACTTTATGGTGGAACAGTTGAGGAACAGTGGAGAACCTTCCAAGCGATTTTTCACAGTGCTCAGCAAAGGTTTATACCAACAAAAAGGAAGGACGGTAGAAAGAGGGAAAATCGACCGTGGATATCTAAGGAAATAAGGGAGAGTATCAAATTGAAGGAAAAAGCATACAAAGTGGCAAAGATTGGTGGGAGACTAGAGGACTGGGAAATCTTTAGGGGGCAACAGAAAGCTACTAAAAAAGCTATAAAGAAGAGTAGGATAGAGTATGAGAGTAAACTTGCTCAGAATATAAAAACAGACAGTAAAAGTTTTTACAAATATATAAAACAAAAACGAGTGGCTACAGTAAATATTTGTCCTTTAGAGGATGAGAAGGGAGTTTTAATAATGGGCGATGAGGAAATGGCTGAGGAACTGAACAGGTTTTTTGGGTCGGTCTTCACAGTGGAAGACACAAATAACATGCCAGCGACTGATAGAAATGAGGCTATGACAGGTGAGGACCTTGAGAGGATTGTTATCACTAAGGAGGGAGTGATGGGCAAGCTAATGGGGCTAAAGGTAGACAAGTCTCCTGGCCCTGATGGGATGCATCCCAAAGTGCTAAAAGAGATGGCGAGGGAAATTGCAGGTGCACTAGTGATGATTTACCAAAATTCACTAGACTCTGGGGTGGTCCCGGTGGATTGGAAATTAGCAAACGTTACACTGTTTAAAAAAGGAGGTAGGCAGAGAGCAGGAAATTATAGGCCAGTGAGCTTAACTTCGGTAGTCGGGAAGATGCTGGAATCTCTCATCAAGGAAGAAATAGCGAGAAATTGTCCCATTGGGCAGACGCAGCATGGGTTCATAAAGGGCAGGTCGTGCCTAACTAATAAAGTGGAATTTTTTATTTAAAAAAAAAATTACTTTTTATTGGAATTTGTTGAAAAATATATATCAACAAAACAATAACAATAATAAAAAACACCCCCCGGCACCCGTAACAACGCATATAACAACCCCCCACTCCCCCCAAACCCAATAGACAACAGAATAAATTAACAATAAGCAAATTAACTTAAACACTATCCCCCTAAACCTCCCCCCCCCCTTTCCCCCCCCACCCCCCCGGGTTGCTGCTGCTGCTGCTGCTGACCTAGTACCTTATCGTTGAGCCAGAAAGTCGAGGAAAGGCTGCCACCGCCTAAAGAACCCTTGTACTGACCCCCTCAGGGCGAATTTGACCTTCTCCAGCTTAATGAAACCCGCCATGTCATTAATCCAGGTCTCCACTCTCGGAGGTCTCGCATCTTTCCACTGCAGCAAGATCCTCCGCCGGGCTACTAGGGACGCAAAGGCCAAAACACCAGCCTCTTTCGCCTCCTGCACTCCCGGCTCCACCCCAACCCCAAATATCGTGAGTCCCTAGCCTGGCTTGACCCTGGATCCCACCACCCTCGACACCGTCCTCACCACCCCCTTTCCAGAACTCCTCCAGTGCCGGGCGTGCCCAGAACATATGGGCATGGTTCGCTGGACTCCCCGAATACCTGACGCACCTGTCTTCGCCCCCAAAGAACCTACTCATCCTAGATCCGGACATGTGGGCCCAGTGCAGCACCTTGAACTGGATGAGACTAAGCCTCGCACATGAAGAGGAGGAGTTCACCCTCTCCAGGGCTTCCGCCCATGTCCCCTCCTCAATCTGCTCCCCCAGCTCCACCTCCCACTTAGCCTTCAGCTCCTCTACCGACGCCTCCCCACCTCCTGCATTACCTGGTAGATGTCAGACACCTTCCCATCCCCAACCCACACCCCCGAAAGCACCCTATCCCTTACCCCCCATGGGGGCAGCAAAGGGAACCCCTCCACCTGTCGCCTAGCAAACGCCTTGACCTGAAGGTACCTGAACATATTCCCCGTGGAGAGCTCAAACTTCTCCTCCAGTTCACCAAGGCTCGCAAACCTCCCGTCAATAAACAGGTCTCCCAACTTCCTAATGCCCGCCCTGTGCCACCCCAGGAACCCGCCATCCATGTTCCCTGGGACAAACTGGTGGTTCCCCCGCAGCAGGGCCTCCACCGAGCCCCCCTACTTCCCCCCTGTGTCGCCTCCACTGCCCCCAAATTTTGAGGGCAGCCGCCACCACCGGGCTCATAGTGTACCTCGTTGGATGGAGCGGCAGCGGCGCCGTTACCAGTGCCTTCAGGCTCGTGCCTCCACAGGACGCCATCTCCATCCGTTTCCATGCTGCCCCCTCCCCATCCATTACCCACTTGCGTACCATCGAGACATTAGCCGCCCAATAGTACCCAGAGAGGTTGGGCAGTGCCAGCCCCCCTCTATCCCTGCCCCGCTCCAAAAAGACCCTCCTTACCCTCGGAGTCCCGGGCGCCCAAACAAATCCCAGAATGCTGCTGTTCACCCTCCTAAAAAAGGCCCTCGGAACGAAAATGGGGAGGCACTGAAACAAAAACAAAAAGCTCGGGAGCACCGTCATTTTAACGGACTGTACTCTACCCGCCAACGACAACGGCAGCATGTCCCACCTTTTAAATTCCTCCTCCATCTGCTCCACCAACCTAGTAAAATTGAGCTTGTGCAGAGTCCCCCAGCTCCTAGCCACCTGAACCCCCAGGTACCTAAAACTCCTCACTGCCCTCTTTAGTGGGAGCCTACCAATCCCCTCCTCCTGATCTCCCGGGTGTACGACAAACAGCTCACTCTTGCCCAGGTTCAATTTATATCCCGAGAAACTCCCGAACTCAACACGAATCTCCATCACCTCCGGCATTCCCCCCACCGGGTCTGCTACATACAGCAGCAAGTCATCCGCATACAGCGACACTCGGTGCTCCTCCCCACCTCGCACAAAACCCCTCCACCTCCCCGACTCCCTGAGAGCCATGGCAAGAGGCTCAATTGCCAACGTAAAAAGCAAGGGGGACAGGGGGCACCCCTGCCTCGTCCCACGGTGGAGCCTGAAGTACTCAGACCTCCTCCCATTTGTCGCTACACTCGCCATCGGGGCCTCGTACAGCAACCTCACCCATTTAATAAACCCCACCCCAAACCCGAACCTCTCCAACACCTCCCACAAATACCCCCACTCAACCCTGTCAAAGGCCTTCTCCGCATCCAATGCGACCACAATCTCCGCCTCTCCTTCTGCTGCCGGCATCATTATTACATTTAGCAGCCTTCGCACGTTAGTGTTCAGCTGCCTCCCCTTCACAAAACCCGTCTGATCTTCATGTACCACCCCCGGCACCCAGTTCTCTATTCTAATGGCCAAGATCTTCGCCAGCAACTTGGCGTCTACATTCAGCAGTGAAATTGGCCTGTATGAACCGCACTGCAAGGGGTCCTTATCATGCTTCAGGATCAGGGAAATCAGCGCCCGAGACATCGTCGGGGGCAGAACACCCCCCTCCCATGCCTCGTTGAAGGTCCTACCCAACAGGGGGCCCAGCAGGTCCGCGTATATAAAATTCAACCGGGAACCCATCCGGTCCCGGCGCCTTCTCCGACTGCATGTGGCCAATCCCTTTGGCCAGCTCCTCCAACTCGATCGGCGCCCCCAGTCCCTCCACCTGCTCCTCCTGCACCCTTGGAAATCGGAGCCTGTCCAAAAAACTCTCCATTCCCCCTCCCACCGCCGGCGGCTCCGACCGGTACAATTCCCTATAAAAGTCCCTAAAGACCTCATTGACCTCTGCCCCCTGCCGCACCACATTCCCATCCCTATCCTTCACTCCACCAATCTCCCTAGCCGCATCCCGCTTACGAAGCTGATGCGCCAGCATCTTGCTCGCCTTCTCTCCATACTCATAGACCGCTCCCTGCGCCTTCCTCCACTGTGTCTCCGCCTTTCTGGTGGTCAATAAATCAAACTTGGCCTGCAAGCTACGCCGCTCCCCCAGCAATCCCTCCTCCGGGGCCTCCGCGTACCTCCTATCCACACTCAACAGCTCCTCCACCAGTCTCTCCCCTTCCCTCCTCTCCCCCCTCTCCCTATGGGCTCGGATGGAGATCAGCTCCCCCCTAATCACTGCCTTCAGAGCCTCCCACACCATCCCCACCTGGACCTCCCCAGTATCATTGACCTCGAGGTATCTCTCTATACATCCCCGAACCCTCCTACACACCTCCTCATCAGCCAACAACCCCACGTCCAGACGCCAAAGCGGGCGCTGGTCCCGCACCTCCCCCATCTCCAGATCCACCCAATGCGGAGCATGGCCCGAAATCGCAATAGCCAAATACTCGGCCTCCTCCACCCTCGGAACCAGTCCCCTACTCAAAACAAAGAAATCAATGTGGGAATAAACCCTGTGCACATGGGAGAAAAAAGAGTACTCCCGAGCCCTCGGCCTCCCGAACCTCCAGGGATCCATTCCTCCCATTTGGTCCATAAACCCCCTCAACACCTTGGCCGCCGCCGACCTCCTGCCTGTCCTTGAACTAGAACGATCCAGTAGGGGATCCAGCACCATATTGAAGTCCCCCCCATGATCAAGCCCCCCACCTCCAGGCCAGGAATGCGGCCCAACATACGCCTCATGAAACCAGCATCATCCCAATTTGGGGCGTACACATTAACCAACACCACCCTCTCCCCCTGCAGCTTACCGCTCACCATCACATATCTGCCGCCACTATCAGCCACAACCTCAGACGCCTCAAACGCCACCCTCTTCCCCACCAGGATCGCCAGCCCCCGGTTCTTCGAGTCGAGCCCTGAGTGGAAAACCTGCCCCACCCACCCCTTCCTCAGACGGACCTGTTCCGCCACCTTCAGGTGGGTCTCCTGGAGCATGGCCACGTCCGCCTTCAGCCCCTTCAGATGCGAAAACACCCGGGCCCGCTTAACCGGCCCATTCAACCCCCTCACGTTCCACGTAATTAACCAGATCAGGGGGCACCCCGCCCCCCTCCCCCGTCGACTAGCCATAGCCCATCGACTGCTCGCCCCTGGCCAGCACCCATTCGGCCCGTTTCCCACGGCGATAGAACCTCACCCCGACCTCCCCGACCCACACCAACTCCTCCCTGGCCAATCTAGCAGCAACCCAGTACCCCCCCCCCCCCCCCCCCCCCCCCCCCCAGGCTAGGACCCCTCCTAGCCGCGACTCTCCCTCCACTGTACTCCCGTGAGCCAGCTGACTTCTGCTGACCCCAGCAGCTCCCGCTCTAACTCCGACCCCTCCCGATATGAGGTCCCCCCTCCTCCCCTGCATCAGCTCCTGGGCACCGCTTCAGCGCGGGAAACCCGGTCTAATAACCACGCCCCTCGCCACCAGCTCCACCCCCTCGTCCCGCAGAGCGGGAAACCCGGTCTAATAACCACGCCCCTCGCCACCAGCTCCACCCCCTCGTCCCGCAGAGCGGGAAACCCGGTCTAATAGCCACGCCCCTCGCCATCAGCTCCACCCCCTTCATCCCGCAGCGCGGGAAACCAGAGAAAAGCCCGCGCTTTCACACTGCCCCATCCCAGCAACGCAGCTCCCAAACAGCAGTCCCAACCCAACCACCAACTCCGTACAAACAAAGACACAGATCAACCACAAACCCCAGTACCCCTCTTAGAACACAGAACCATAACCCACATCGTCCGAAAGCGAGAGAAAAAACAGAAACAAACAGAATAACCCGCTACAGCATAAACAGTGATATAGAAAAGCTCCCACAGCCCCCAATCTCTAGTTCGAGTCCAACTTTTCAGCCTGCACAAAGGCCCACGGTTCCTCCGGGGACTCAAAGTCGTGATGCCGGTCCTTGTAGGTGACCCACAGGCGCGCAGGCGGCAACATGCCGAATTTCACCTGCTTTCCATGGAGCACCGCCTTCGTCCGGTTAAACCCGGCTCTCCGCTTGGCCACCTCCGCACTCCAGTCCTGGTAGACACGCACTACCGAATTCTCCCACTTGCTGCTCCTCACCTTCTTGGCCCATCGGAGAACACACTCCCGGTCACTGAACCGATGGAACCGCACCAGCACCGCCCGCGGGGGTTCATTCGCCTTAGGCCGCCTGGCCAGTATTCTGTGGGCCCCCTCCAGCTCCGGGGGCAGATGGAAGGATCCTGCCCCCACCAGCGAGTTCAGCATCACGGCCACATAGGCCGGCAGGTCCGACCCCTCCAGCCCCTCCTCGAGGCCCAGGATCCGCAGGTTCTTCCTCCGTGACCGAAGCTCCATCTCCTCGAACCGATCCTGCCACTTTTTATGAAGCGCCTCGTGTATCTCCACCTTCCCCACGAGGGCCGAAACCTCCTCCTCGTGCTCAGAGGCCTGCTGCTGCAACTCAAGTATCGCTGCACCCTGGGTTGTCTGGGTCTCCAGCAGCTTACTCGTCGTCACCTTCAAGGATTCCAACAACTCCCCTTTCAGCTCCATGAAATAGCGCAGAAGGGCCGCCTGCTGCTCCTCCGCCCACTGCCTCCACTCCTCAGGGGCTCCACCGGCCGCCATTTTGTCCACCTTCCCCCGCTTTTCCAGGGAGCTGCTGCCGTTTTTCTCCTCGCCCCACTCCGAGTCCGCACCATAAATCCCGGGGGGTTTTTCTCCAGACCCCTTTATCCACCGGGAATCGTCGAATCAGCGCCGTTTGGGGCCCTTAAAAGAGCCCACAAGTCCATTTAAGCGGGAGCTGCCGAACGTGCGGCTTAGCTCCGCATAGCCGCAACCGCAAGTCCAATTTAGTGGAATTTTTTGAGGACATTACCAGTGCAGTAGATAACAGGGAGCCAATCGATATTGTATATCTGGATTTCCAGAAAGCCTTTGACAAGCTGCCAAACTAAAGGTTGCTGCATAAGATAAAGATGCATGGCATTAAGGGTAAAGTAGTAGCATGGATAGAGGATTGGTTAATTAATAGAAAGCAAAGAGTTGGGATAAATGGGTTTTCTCTGGTTGGCAATCAGTAGCTAGTGGTGTCCCTCAGGGATCCGTGTTGGGCCCACAATTGTTCACAATTTACATAGATGATTTGGAGTTGGGGACCAAGGGCAATGTGTCCAAGTTTGCAGATGACACTAAGATGAGTGGTAAAGCGAAAAGTGCAGAGGATACTGGAAGTCTGCAGAGGGATTTAGATAGGTTAAGTGAATGGGCCAGGGTCTGGCAGATGGAATACAATGTTGACAAATGTGAGGTTATCCATTTTGGTAGGAATAACAGCAAACGGGATTATTATTTGAATGATAAAATATTAAAGCATGCCGCTGTGCAGAAAGACCTGGGTGTGCTAGTGCATGAGTCACAGAAAGTTGGTTTACAGGTGCAACAGGTGATTAAGAAGGCAAATGGAATTTTGTCCTTCATTGCTAGAGGGATGGAGTTTAAGACTAGAGAGGTTATGCTGCAATGGTATAAGGTGTTAGTGAGGCCACACCTGGAGTATTGTGTTCAGTTTTGGTCTCCTTACTTGAGAAAGGATGTACTGGCGCTGGAGGGTGTGCAGAGGAGATTCACTAGGTTAATCCCAGAGCTGAAGGGGTTGGATTACGAGGAGAGGTTGAGTAGACTGGGACTGTACTCGTTGGAATTTAGAAGGCTGAGGGGGGATCTTATAGAAACATATAAAATTATGAAGGGAATAGATAGGATAGATGCGGGCAGGTTGTTTCCACTGGCGGGTGAAAGCAGAACTAGGGGGCATAGCCTCAAAATAAGGGGAAGTAGATTTAGGACTGAGTTTAGGAGGAACTTATTCACCCAAAGGGTTGTGAATCTATGGAATTCCTTGCCCAGTGAAGCAGTTGAGGCTCCTTCATTAAATGTTCTCAAGGTCAAGATAGATAGTTTTTTGAAGAATAAAGGGATTAAGGGTTATGGTGTTCAGGCCGGAAAGTGGAGCTGAGTCCACAAAAGATCAGCCATGATCTCATTGAATGGTGGAGCAGGCTCAAGGGGCCAGATGGCCTACTCCTGCTCCTAGTTCTTATGTTCTTATTACAAAATAAAAAAACTGGAACCTCTAACTATCCTCAATAAACTATCCTCACTCAAACAATTCAAAAATAATGTATAACATCTTAACTGTACAAATAGCAGCACATAAGTTTCTCTGGCTTGGCAGTTAAGCACAGAGTTTACATTTTTTATTTGAACAAACAAAACACACACAAACAAAAAACTGATGCACTTTAATTCATGTCAAGGGGTTCGGGGTTTGGTGAAGTCCGAAGATAGGGGATCTAATTCTGTATACCGGGGTGCGAGAGCGGTAGGCTCTCCTTCGCCATTTCCTGATTCTAAGTGTCTGCACGACCCTGCAAAGTATCGGCAGTGCTAAGAGGGCTTCTACTACATACGATAGTGAATACCAGGTGATAAACTTATCACACCAGTTTATTGTCAACTGTCGAGTTCTGTGTATTGCAGGGGTGGGAATCATTGACGGCTTGTGGGGTAGGGGTGAGGGGGTTAGCGTCCGCGTGCAATTGAAGGGATCCCGCTAAGATCCAGGTGAAGAAAATGGAGGTCGTCTTCACCTTTCCTGTTGTGGATCTTCTTCTTTCTCTTCCTCTGGGTTCCTGAGTTTCCGGAATCCTGTGAACACAGCATGATACCTGTTATTATCTTGCTGAAGAACTAGTGTGTCTGTCTGTCTGTGCTTTATTGCCAATTACCCTTTATAATTGGTCACCATCTCTGACGCCCTCATTTAAAAAAGTTTAAAAAAAAAAATATTTATTCAAGTTTTCAACAGATTTTCAACAACCCCCCCCTCTTACAGAAAAAAGAAGCAAGAACACAACGTGCAATAATTGTACATAGGATTCCCCAAAATGCAATCGCCCCCCATATAACAATAAGAACACAGAACGGGAAACACCCCACCCTAACCCCAACGCCGCCCCAAGAGAAATCCCCCTACCCCCCCGGGTTGCTGCTGCTGCTGACCTCCTCCTAACGCTCCCCGAGAAAGTCTAGGAACGGTTGCCACCCCCTGAAGATCCTTGCAAGGTAAACTTTATCCTCTCCAACTTGAACCCCGCCATGTCATTGATCCAAGCTTCCACGCTTGGGGGCTTTGCATCCTTCCATAGTAGCAAAATCCTCCGTCGGGCTACCAGGGACGCAAAGGCCAGAATACCGGCCTCTTTCGCCTCCTGCACTCCCGGCTCGTTCGATACCCCGAATAATGCTATCCCCCAGCTCAGCTTGACCCGGATGTTCACCACTTTGGACATAGTCGTTGCAAAGCCCCTCCAGAACCCCTCCAGCGCCGGGCACGTCCAGAACATATGGGCGTGATTTGCTGGGCTCCCTGAGCACCTCGCACACCTGTCCTCCACCCCAAAAAACCTCCTCAACCTCGCCCCTGTCATATGCGCTCTGTGAACAACTTTAAACTGTATCAGGCTGAGCCTGACGCAGGAGGAGGAAGAATTAACCCTGCTCAGGGCATCAGCCCACAACCCCTCATCAATCTCCTCCCCGAGCTCCTCCCCCCACACCCTTCAGCTCCTCCACCGAGGCCTCCTCCTCCTCCACCAAGGCCTCCTCCTCCTCTTGCAGCTCCTGGTACATCGCCAAGACCTTGCCTTCTCCAACCCATACCCCCGAGATCACCCTGTCCTGAATCCTGCGTGCTGGAAGCAGCGGGAATTCCCTCGCCTGTCGTGTCACAAACGCCCTCACCTGCATATACCTGAAAGCGTTCCCCGGGGGTAGCCCAAAGTTCTCCTCCAGCACCCCTAGGCTCGCAAACACCCCATCAATGAACAGGTCCCCCATTCTTTTGATCCCTGCCCGATGCCAACTCAGAAATCCTCCATCCGTCCTTCCCGGAACGAACCGATGGGTCTCTCGAATCGGGGACCAAATCGAGGCTCCCATCTCGCCCTTGTGTCGCCTCCACTGCCCCCAGATCCTCAGCGTCGCCGCCACCACCGGAGTCGTGGTGTACCTTGTCGGCGGGAGCGGCAGCAGGGCCGTCACCAGCGCACTCAGACTCGTGCCCACACAGGTCGCCATCTCTAGCCTCTTCCATGCCGCCCCTTCTCCCTCCATTACCCACATACGGATCATCGCCACATTGGCTGCCCAATAATAGCCACATAGGTTCGGCAACGCCAGCCCCCCTCTGTCCTTGCTACCCTCCAAAAACACCCTCTCACCCTCGGGGTCTTATTCGCCCACATGAATCCCATGATGCTCCTGCTTACCCGTTTGAATAAGGCCTTGGGGATCAAAATGGGAAGGCACTGGAACACAAAGAGAAACCTCGGAAGGACTGTCATTTTAATCGACTGAACCCTACCCGGGAGTGAGAGTGGCAACATATCCCATCTTTTAAAATCCTCCTCCATCTGCTCCACCAGCCGCGTCAAATGGAGCTTATGCAGGGCCCCCCAACTCCTAGCTACCTGGATCCCCAGGTACTGAAAGCTCCTTTCCGCCCTCTTCAGCGGAAGCTCGTCTCTTCCCCCTTTCGTGGTCCCCTGGATGCACCACAGCGAACTCACTCTTCCCCACGTTGAGTTTATACCCTGAAAAGTCTCCAAACTCCCTAAGGATCCGCATGACCTCCGCCATCCCCTCCACTGGATCCGATCAATCCCCTCCAGTTCCTGGACTCCCTCAGTGCCAAGGCCAACTGCTCAATTGCCAATGCAAACAATAAACAATGGTCTCCCGGTACAACCAAAGTACTCCGACCTCCGCCAGTTCGTAGCCACACTCGCACAGGGGCTTTGTAAAGTAGCCTAATCCCAACATATGAACCCTTCCCCGAACCCAAACCTCCGCAGCACTTCCCAGAGATACTCCCACTCCACCCGATCGAAGGCCTTCTCTGCGTCCATAGCGGCCACTACATCCGCTTCCCCCTCCACCGAGGGCATCATAATCACATTGAGGAGCCTCCGCATATTAGTATTCAGCTGCCTACCCTTCACAAATCCCGTCTGGTCCTCATGAATCACCCCCGGGACACAGTCCTCAATTATCATGGAAAAACCTTCGCCAGCAATTTAGCATCAACATTGGGAATGGAGGCTAGGGCAGTTGAATGTTCCTCCTGCAGAATGTGGGAGGAAAGGGTCACCTCGAGTGTCACTGCTGACTACATCTGCGGGAAGTGCACCCAACTCCAGCTCCTCGAGAACCGCGTTAGGGACCTGGAGCTGGAGCTGGATGAACTTCGGATCATTCAGGAGGGGGAGGGGGTTATTGAGAGGAGTTATAGGGAGGTAGTCACACCTCAGGTAAAAGAAGAAGGTAGATGGGTTACCGTCAGGGGAGGGAGAGGGAACCGGCAGGCAGTGCAGGGATCCCCTGTGGTCGTTCCCCTCGATAACAAGTATACCGTTTTGGATACTGTTGCGGGGACGACTTACCAGGGGTAAGCAATAGGGCGCAGGTCTCAGGCACAGAGTCTGTCCCTGTTGCTCTGAAGGGAAGGGAGAAGAGGAACAGAGCACTTGTCATTGGGGACTCCATAGTTAGAGGAACAGACAGGAGGTTCTGTGGGAACGAAAGAGACTCACGGTTGGTGTGTTGCCTCCCAGGTGCCAGGGTTCGTGACATCTCTGATCATGTTTTTGGGATCCTTAAGGGGGAGGGGGAGCAGCCCCAAGTCGTGGCCCACATAGGTACCAACGACATAGGTAGGAAGAGAGATGGGGATTTGAGACAGAAATTCAGGGAGCTAGGGTGGAAGCTGAGAGCTAGAACAAACAGAGTTGTTTTCTCTGGGTTGTTACCCGTGCCACATGCTAGCAAAGTGAGAAATAAGGAGAGAGAGGAGTTGAACACGTGGCTACAGGGATGGTGCAGGAAGGAGGGTTTTGGTTTCCTGGATAATTGGGGCTCATTCTGGGGTAGGTGGGACCTCTACAAACAGGATGATCTTCACCTGAACCAGAGGGGTACCAATATCCTGGGGGGGAGATTTGCTAGTGCTCTTCGGGGGGGTTTAAACTAATTCAGCAGGGGGATGGGAACCTAAATTGTAGTCCCAGTGTACAGGATGTTGAGAGTAGTGAGGTCAGGGATAGGGTTAAAAGTTCGAAAGAGGGCACCGGCAAGCAAGACGCTGGTTTGAAGTGTGTCTACTTCAACGCCAGGAGCATCCGCAATAAGATGGGTGAGCTTGCAGCATGGGTTGGTACCTGGAATCTCGATGTTGTAGCGATTTCGGAGACATGGGTAGAGCAGGGACAGGAATGGTTGTTGCAGGTTCCAGGATTTAGATGTTTCTGTAAGAACAGAGAAGATGGTAAAAGAGGGGGGGGGTGTGGCATTGTTAATCAAGGAAAGTATTACGGCGGTAGAAAGGACGTTTGAGGACTCGTCGACTGAGGTAGTATGGGCCGAGGTTACGAACAGGAGAGGAGAGGTCACCCTGTTGGAAGTTGTCTATAGACCTCCGAATAGTTCCAGAGATGTAGAGGAAAGGATTGCAAAGATGATTCTCGACAGGAGCGAGAGTAACAGGGTAGTTGTTTTGGGGGACTTTAACTTTCCAAATATTGACTGGAAATACTATAGTTCGAGTACTATAGATGGGTCAGTTTTTGTACAGTGTGTGCAGGAGGGTTTTCTGACACAGTATGTAGACAGGCCAACAAGGGGCGATGCCACATTGGATTTGGTACTGGGTAATGAACCCGGCCAGGTGTTAGATTTAGATGGAGATGAGCACTTTGGTGATAGTGATCACAATTCGGTTATGTTTACTTTAGCAATGGGCAGGGATAGGTATATACCGCAAGGCAAGAATTATAGCTGGGGGGAAAGGCAATTATGATGCTATTCGGCAAGATTTAGGATGTATAGGATGGGGAAGGAAACTGCAGGGGATGGGTACAATCGAAATGTGGAGCTTTTTCAAGGAACAGCTACTGCGTGTCCTTGATAAGTATGTACCTGTCAGGCAGGGAGGAAGTTGTCGTGTAAGGGAACCGTGGTTTACTAAGGAAGTTGAAGCACTTGTCAAGAGGAAGAAGAAGGCTTATGTTAGGATGAGACATGAAGGCTCAGTTCGGGCACTTGAGAGTTACAAGTTAGCCAGGGAGGACCTAAAGGGAGAGTTAAGAAGAGCGAGGAGAGGACATGAAAAGTCGTTGGCGGATAGGATCAATGAAAACCCTAAGGCTTTCTATAGGTATATCAGGAACAAAAGAATGACTAGAGTAAGATTAGGGCCAATCAAGGATAGTAGTGGAAAGTTGTGTGTGGAATCAGAGGAGATAGGGGAAGCGTTAAATAGATATTTTTCGTCAGTGTTTACACTGGAGAAAGACAATGTTGTCGAGGAGAATACTCAGGTTCAGTCGACCAGGCTAGATGAATCCCTAATTGAGGTTCACAAGGAGGAGGCGTTAGCAATTTTGGAAAGTGTAAAAATAGATAAGTCCCCTGGGCCAGATGGGATTTATCCTAGGATTCTCTGGGAAGCCAGGGAGGAGATTGCAGAGCCTTTGTCCTTGATCTTTATGTCGTCTTTGTCGACAGGAATAGTGCCGGAAGACTGGAGGATAGCAAATGTTGTCCCCTTGTTCAAGAAGGGGAGTAGAGACAACCCTGGTAATTATAGACCTGTGAGCCTTACTTCGGTTGTGGGTAAAATGTTGGAAAAGGTTATAAGAGATAGGGTTTATAATCATCTTGAAAAGAACAAGTTGATTAGCGATAGTCAACACGGTTTTGTGAAGGGTAGGTCATGCCTCACAAACCTTATTGAGTTTTTTGAGAAGGTGACCAAACAGGTGGATGAGGGTAAAGCAGTTGATGTGGTGTATATGGATTTCAGTAAGGCGTTTGATAAGGTTCCCCACGGTAGGCTATTGCAGAAAATAAGGAAGTATGGGATTGAAGGTGATTTAGCGGTTTGGATCAGTAATTGGCTAGCTGAAAGAAGACAGAGGGTGGTGGTTGATGGCAAATGTTCATCCTGGAGTTCAGTTACTAGTGGTGTACCGCAAGGATCTGTTTTGGGGCCACTGCTGTTTGTCATTTTTATAAATGACCTGGAAGAGGGTGTAGAAGGATGGGTTAGTAAATTTGCAGATGACACGAAGGTCGGTGGAGTTGTGGATAGTGCTGAAGGATGTTATAGGATACAGAGGGACATAGATAAGCTGCAGAGCTGGGCTGAGAGGTGGCAGATGGAGTTTAATGAGGAAAAGTGTGAGGTGGTTCACTTTGGAAGGAGTAACAGGAATGCAGAGTACTGGGCTAATGGCAAGATTCTTGGTAGTGTAGATGAACAGAGAGATCTCGGCATCCAGGTACATAAATCCCTGAAAGTTGCCACCCAGGTTAATAGGCTGTTAAGAAAGCATATGGTGTGCTAGCCTTTATCAGTAGGGGGATTGAGTTTCGGAGCCACAAGGTCATGCTGCAGCTGTACATAACTCTGGTGCGGCCGCTCCTGGAGTACTGCGTGCAGTTCTGGTCACCACATTATAGGAAGGATGTGGAAGCTTTGGAAAGGGTTCAGAGGAGATTTACTAGGATGTTGCCTGGTATGGAGGGAAGGTCTTACGAGGTAAGGCTCAGGGACTTGTGGTTGTTTTCGTTAGAGAGGAGAAGGCTGAGAGGTGACTTAATAGATACATATAAGATAGTCAGAGGGTTAGATAGGGTGGACAGTGAGAGTCTTTTTCCTCGGATGGTGATGACCAACACGAGGGGACATAGCTTTAAATTGAGGGGTGGTAGATATAGGACAGATGTCAGAGGCAGTTTCTTTACTCAGAGAGTAGTAGGGGTGTGGAACGCCCTGCCTGCAACAGTAGTAGACTCGCAAACTTTAAGGGCATTTAAGTGGTCACTGGATAGACATATGGATGAAAATGGAATAGTGTAGGTCAGATAGGCTTCAGATGGTTTCACAGGTCGGCGCAACATCGAGGGCCGAAGGGCCCGTACTGCGCTGTAATGTTCGATTGAGGAGCGAGATCGGTTGATACGACCCACATTGCGATGGGTCCTTGTCCCGCTTCAAAAGCAAAGAAATAAGCGCCCTGGACATTGTCGGGGGGAATGTCCCCTCCTCCCTCGCCTCGGTAAAAGTTATCACTAGCAACGGGGCCAGCAGGTCCATGTACTTGTAGAATTCAACCGGGAACCCATCCGGCCCCGGGGCCTTCCCTCCCAGCTCCTCCAGCCCAATTGGTGCCCCCAGCCCAACCACCTGCTCCTCCTCCACCCTAGGGAACCTCAGCTGATCGAGGAATCGTCGCATCCCCTCCTCTCCCACCTATATGAAACCTATACAGATCCTATACAGGGAGAGTATCAAATTGAAGGAAAAAGCATACAAAGTGGCAAAGATTGGTGGGAGATTAGAGGACTGGGAAATCTTTAGGAGGGCAACAGAAAGCTACTAAAAACGCTATAAAGAAGAGTAAGATAGAGTATGAGAGTAAACTTGCTCAGAATATAAAAACAGACAGTAAAAGTTTTGACAAATATACAAAACAAAAAAGAGTGGCTAAGGTAAATATTGGTCCTTTAGAGGATGAGAAGGGAGTTTTAATAATGGGAGATCAGGAAATGACTGAGGAACTGAACAGGTTTTTTGGGTCGGTCTTCACAGTGGAAGACACAAATAACATGCCAGTGACTGATAGAAATGAGGCTATGACAGGTGAGGACCTTGAGAGGATTGTTATCACTAAGGAGGTAGTGATGGGCAAGCTAATGGGGCTAAAGGTAGACAAGTCTCCTGGCCCTGATGGAATGCATCCCAGAGTGCTAAAAGAGATGGCTAGGGAAATTGCAGATGCACTAGTGATGATTTACCAAAATTCACTAGACTCTGGGGTGGTTTGTCCGATTTCTCCGGGTCGCTGGGCGGGGCCTCTACGGGACGCTGAGCGGGGCCTCTCCGGGTCACTGGGCGGCGCCTCTCGGGGTCACTGGGCGGGGCCTCTCGGGGTCGCTGGGCGGGTCCCGGTGGATTGGAAATTAGTAAGCATGACATAAGAATATAAGAACTAGGAGCAGGAGTAGGCCATCTGGCCCCTCGAGCCTGCTCCGCCATTCAATGAGATCATGGCTGATCTTTTGTGGACTCAGCTCCACTTTCCGGCCCGAACACCATAACCCTTAATCCCTTTAGTCTTCAAAAAACTATCTATCTTTACCTTAAAAACATGTAATGAAGGAGCCTCAACTGCTTCACTGGGCAAGGAATTCCATAGATTCACAACCCTTTGGGTGAAGAAGTTCCTCCTAAACTCAGTCCTAAATCTACTTCCCCTTATTTTGAGGCTATGCCCCCCTAGTTCTGCTGTCACCCGCCAGTGGAAACAACCTGCCCGCATCTATCCTATCTATTCCCTTCATAATTTTAAATGTTTCTATAAGATCCCCCCTCATCCTTCTAAATTCCAACGAGTACAGTCCCAGTCTACTCAACCTCTCCTCATAATCCAACCCCTTCAGCTCTGGGATTAACCTAGTGAATCTCCTCTGCACACCCTCCAGTGCCAGTACGTCCTTTCTCAAGTAAGGAGACCAAAACTGAACACAATACTCCAGGTGTGGCCGCACTAACACCTTATACAATTGCAACATAACCTCCCTAGTCTTAAACTCCATCCCTCTAGCAATGAAGGACAAAATTCCATTTGCCTTCTTAATCACCTGTTGCACCTGTAAACCAACCTTCTGTGACTCATGCACTAGCACACCCAAGTCTCTCTGCACAGCGGCATGCTTTAATATTTTATCGTTTAAATAATAATCCCGTTTGCTGTTATTCCTACCAAAATGGATAACCTCACATTTGACATCACTGTTCAAAAAAGGAGGTCGGCAGAGAGCGGGAAATTATTGGCCAGTGAGCTTAACTTTGGTAGTAGGGAAGATGCTGGAATCTATCATCAAGGAAGAAATAGCGAGGCATCTGGATAGAAATTGTCCCATTGGGCAGACGCAGCATGGGTTCATAAAGGGAGGTCGTGCCTAACTAATTTAGTGGAATTTTTTGAGGACATTACCAGTGCAGTAGATAAGGGGGAGCCAATGGATGTGGTATATTTACAATTTGCATAGATGATTTGGAGTTGGGGACCATGGGCAATGTGTCCAAGTTTGCAGATGACACTAAGATGAGTGGTAAAGCGAAAAATGCAGAGGATACTTTGAGTCTGCAGAGGGATTTGGATAGGTTAAGTGAATGGGCTAGGGTCTGGCAGATGGAATACAATGTTTTTTTGAAGTTTTTTGAAGAATAAAGGGATTAAGGGTTATGGTGTTCGGGCCGGAAAGTGGAGCTGAGTCCACAAAAGATCAGCCATGATCTAATTGAATGGCGGAGCAGGCTCGAGGGGCCAGATGGCCTACTCCTGCTCCTAGTTCTTATGTAAGTCCCTAAATACCTTGTTTATTTTCACCGCACTCCGCACCATGTTCCCATCTTTATCCCTAACTCCACCAATCTCCCTCACCGCCTCCCTCTTACGAAGCTGATGTGCCAGCATCCGACTCGCCTTCTCCCCATTCTCATATGCCGCCCCTTGTGCTTTTCTCCACTCCGCCTCTGCTTTCCCCGTAGTCAGTAACTCGAATTCTGTCTGGAAGTTCCGTCGTTCCGTAAATAGCCCCTCTTCGGGGGCCTCTGCATTGCTCCTGTCCACCCTTAATATCTCCCCCACCAGTCTCCCCCTCTCCTTCCTCTCTTTCTTCTCCCTATGGCCCCTAATAGAAATTAGCTCTCCCTTAACCACCGCCTTCAACGCCTCCCAGCCTACTCCCACATGCACCTCCCCATTATCATTGGCCTCCAAGTATCTTTCGATACATCCCCGAATCCACCCGCACACCTCCTCATCCACCAACAGCCCCACATCAAGACGCCACAGTGGGTGCTGGTCCCTCTCCTCCCCCAGCTCCAGCTCCACCCAATGCGGGGCATGATCCAAGATGGCCATGGCCGAATATTCCGTTCCCTCCACTGTCGGGATTAGCACCCTACTCATGACGAAAAAATCTATCCGGGAATAGGCTTTATGGACGTGGGAAAATAACAAAAATTCTCTGGCCACCGGCCTGGCAAACCTCCATGGATCCACTCCCCCATCTGGTCCATAAACCCCCTCAGCACCTTGGCCGCAGGCGGCCTCCTACCCGTCCTGGACCTAGAACGGTCCAGTGCTGGGTCCAGCACCGTGTTGAAGTCCCCCCCCCCCCTATTATCAAGCTTCCTACCTCCAGATCCGGAATCTGACCCAACATGCATTTCATAAATCCGGCATCATCCCAGTTCCGGGCATTAATGTTCACCAGTACCACCCATACCCCCTGCAACCTACCGTTCACCATCACATACAGACCTCCATTATCCGCCACGATGTTCAGCGCTTCGAACGACACTCGCTTCCCCATCCAAATCGCCACCCCTCTATTCTTCGCATCTAATCCCGAGTGAAAGACCAGCCCAACCCACCCCTTTCTCAGCCTAACCTGATCTGCCACCTTCAGATGCGTCTCCTGAAGCATAATCACATCTGCCTTCAGTCCCTTTAAGTGCGCGAACACCCGGGCCCTCTTGACAGGCCCGTTCAGGCTCCTCACATTCCAAGTTATCAGCCGGTTCAGGGGGCTTCCCGCCCCGCCGATTAGCCATCTCCTTTTTAAGGCCAGCCACGTGCCCGCGCCTCCCGCACCCTCCAGTCTCCCAGGCGACGGACCCCCGCCCTGACTCCCTCTCCTACCTCCAGCTCACCCTTGGCCAATGCAGCAGCAACCCAGTTCCACCCCCCCCCCCCCCCCCCCAAAGCTGGATCCACATCTAGCCATTTTGCTCCTCCCATGACACTCCCGTAAGCTGCTGACCCCGGCCTCTCCCGCCATTCCGTCGACCCCCCCCACCCCCGTGTGAGAATCCCCCCAACCCCCCAAACCCCCCACTTCCTCCGCGGGGCCCTTCCCCTCCAAGTACGACGCCCATACACTCACACAGCCTTCACATTAGATCCATTCACCCAACCCCACCCAGCACCAAGCAGAAACCGAACATTCCCAAAACACAGTAACCTCCATAAGCCCCCCCGCCGACAAACCCTCTGTTCGAGCCTAACTTTTCTGATTGAATAAAGGTCCACGCCTCATCTGGTGTCTCAAAGTAGTGGTGTCGATCTTGAAATGTGACCCACAGTCATGCTGGCTGCAGCATCTCGAACGTTACCCCTTTCCGATGGAGAACCGCCTTAGCCCGGTTGAAACCAGCTCTCTTCTTGGCCACCTCCGCACTCCAGTCCTGGTAGATTCAGATCTCCGTATTCTCCCACCTGCTGCTCCGTTCTTTTTTGGCCCATTTCAGGACGCACTCCCTGTCCATGAAGTGGGGGAACCTCACCACTACAGCCCTTGGCGGCTCGTTGGCTTTGGGTCTCCTTGCCAGCACTCGATGAGCCCCGTCCAGCTCCAAGGGCCTCGGGAAAGCTCCTGCGCCCATCAGCGAGTTGAGCATCGTGACCACATATGCCCTGGCATCGGACCCCTCCACTCCCTCACGGAGACCCAAGAATCTGAAGATTCTTCCTCCTCAACCGATTCTCCAGGGTCGCTGGGCGGGGCCTCTCCGGGTCGCTGGGCGGGGCCTCTCCGGGTCGCTGGGCGGGGCGTCTCCTGGTCGCTGGGCGGGGCGTCTCCTGGTCGCTGGGCGGGGCCTCTCCTGGTCGCTGGGCGGGGCCTCTGTGTCGCTGGGCGGGGCCTCTCTGTGTCGCTGGGCGGGGTCTCTCCGGGTCGCTGGGCGGGGTCTCTCCGGGTCCCTGGGCGGGGTCTCTCCGGGTCGCTGGGCGGGGTCTCTCCGGGTCCCTGGGCGGGGTCTCTCCGGGTCCCTGGGCGGGGTCTCGGCGGGTCACTGGGCGGGGCCTCTCCGGGTTGCTGGGCGGGGCCTCTCCGGTTCTCTGGGCGGGGTCTCTCCGTGTCGCTGGGCGGGGTCTCTCCGGATCCCTGGGCGGGGTCTCTCCGGGTCGCTGGGCGGGGTCTCTCCGTGTCGCTGGGCGGGGTCTCTCCGGGTCGCTGGGCGGGGTCTCTCCGGGTCGCTGGGCGGGGCCTCTCCGGGTCGCTGGGCGGGTCTCTCCGGGTCGCTGGGCGGGGTCTCTCCGGGTCCCTGGGCGGGGTCTCACCGGGTCGCTGGGCGGGGGACTCTCCGGGTCGTGGGCGGGGTCTCTCCGTGTCGCTGGGCGGGGTCTCTCCGGGTTCGCTGGGCGGGGACTCTCCGGGTCGTCTGGGCGGGGCCTCTCCGGGCGTGGCGGGGTCTCTCCGGGTCGCTGGGCGGGGACTCTAGGGTCGCTGGGCGGGCCTCTCCGGTCGCTGGCGGGGTCTCCCCGGGTCGCTGGGAGGGGTCTCTCCGGGTCGCTGGGCGGGGCCTCTCCGGGCCGCTGGGGCGGGGCCCTCCGGGCAGCTGGGCGGGTCTCTCTCGGGCCGCTGGGCGGGGCCTCTCCGGCCGCTGGCGGGGCCTCTCCGGGCCGCTGGGCGGGGCCCTCCGGGCCGCTGGGCGGCCTCTCCGTGCCGCTGGGCGGGGCCTCTCCGGGCCGCTGGGCGGGGCCTCTCCGGGTCGCTGGGCGGGGTCTCTCCGGGTCGCTGGCGGGTTCTCTCCGGTCGCTGGGCGGGGCCTCTCCGGGTCGCTGGGGGGCCTCTCCGGGTCGCTGGGCTGGGCCTCTCCGGGTCGCTGGACAGGTTTCTCCGGGTTGCTGGGCGGGGCCCTCCGGGTCGCTGGGCGGGCCTCTCCGGGTCGCTGGGCGGGCCTCTCGGGGTCGCTGGGGGGGCCTCTCGGGGTCGCTGGGCGGGGCCTCTCGGGGTCGCTGGGCGGGGCCTCTCTGGGTCGCTGGGCGGGGCCTCTCCGGGTCGCTGGGCGGGGCCTCTCCGGGTCGCTGGGCGGGGCCTCTCCGGGTCGCTGGGCGGGGCCTCTCCGGGTCGCTGGGTGGTCTCTCCGGGTCGCTGGCGGGGCCTCTCCGGCCTCTGGGCGTGGACCTCCATGTCGCTGGGCGGGCATCTCCGGGTCGCTGGCGGTGCCTCTCCGGGTCTGGGCGGGGTCTCTCTCGGGTCGCTGGGCGGGGTCTCTCCGGGTCGCTGGGCGGGGTCCTCCGGGTCGCTGGGCGGGGTCTCACCGGGTCGCTGGGCGGGGACTCTCCGGGTAGCTGGGCGGGTCTCTCCGGGTCGCTGGGCGGGCCTTTCCGGGTCGCTGGCGGGGTCTCTCCGGGTCGCTGGGTGGGGTCTCTCCGGGTCGCTGGGCGGGGTCTCTCCTGGTTCGCTGGGCGGGGTCTCTCCGGGTCGCTGGGCGGGGTTTCTCCGGGTCGCTGGGCGGGGTCTCTCCGGTCCCTGGGCAGGTTTCTCCGGGTCGCTGGGCGGGGTCTCTCCGGGTCGCTGGGCAGGTTTCTCCGGGTTGCTGGGCGGGGTCTCTCGGGGTCGCTGGGCGGGGCCTCTCGGGGTCGCTGGGCGGGGCCTCTTGGGGTCGCTGGGCGGGGCCTCTTGGGGTCGCTGGGCGGGGCCTCTTGGGGTCGCTGGGCGGGGCCTCCAGGGGGTCGCTGGGCGGGGTCTCTCCGGTCGCTGGGCGGGGTCTCTCCGGGGTTGCTGGGCGGGGCCTCTCCGGGTCGCTGGGCGGGGCCTCTCCGGGTCGCTGGGCGGGGCCTCTCCGGGTCACTGGGCGGGGCCCCTCCGGGTCGCTGGGCGGGGCCTTTCCGGGTCGCTGTGCAGGTCTATCCGGGTCGCTGGCGGGGTCTCTCCGGGTCGCTGGGCGGGGTCTTTCGGGGTCGCTGGGTGAGGCCTCTCGGGGTCACTGGGTGGGGCCTCTCGGGGTCGCTGGGTGGGGCCTCTCGGGGTCGCTGGGCGGGGCCACTGCGGGTCGCTGGGCGGGTTCTCCCCGGGTCGCTGGGCGGGGTCTCTCCAGGTCGCTGGGCGTGGTCTCTCTGGGTCGCTGGGCGGGGTCTCTCCGGGTCGCTGGGCGGGGTCTCTCCTGGTCGCTGGGCGAGGTCTCTCCGGGTCGCTGGGCGGGGCCTCTCGGGGTCGCTGGACGGGGCCTCTCCGGGTCGCTGGGCGGGCCTCCCCGGGTCACTGGGTGGGGTCTCTCCGGGTCGCTGGGCGGGGCCTCTCGGGGTCACTGGGCGGGGCCTCTCCGGGTCGCTGGGTGGGGCCTTTCGGGGTCACTGGGTGCGGCCTCTGCGGGTCGCTGGGTGGGGCCTCTCCGGGTCGCTGGGCGGGGTTTCTCCTGGTCGCTGGGCGGGGTCTCTCTGGGTCGCTGGGCGCGGCCTCTCCGGGTTGCTGGGCGGGGTTTCTCCTGGTCGCTGGGCAGGTTTCTCTGGGTCTCTGGGCGGGGTCTCTCCGGGTCGCTGGGCGGGGTCTCTCCGGTCGTTGGGCGGGGTCTCTCCGGGTCGCTGGGCGGGGTCTCTCCGGGTCGCTGGGCGGGGTCTCTCCGGGTCTCTGGGCGGGGTTTCTCCTGGTCGCTGGGAAGGTTTCTCTGGGTCGCTGGGCGGGGTCTCTCGGGGTCGCTGGGCGGGGCCTCTCCGGGTCGCTGGGCGGGGCCTCTCCGGGTCGCTGGGCGGGGTCTCTCTGGGTCGCTGGGCGGGGCCTCTCCGGGTCGCTGGGGGGGCCTCTCCGGGTCGCTGGGCGGGGCCTCTCCCGGGTCGCTGGGCGGGGTCTCTCCGGGTCGCTGGGCGGGTTCTCTCTGGGTCGCTGGGCGGGGTCTCTCCGGGTCGCTGGGCGGGGTCTCTCCGGGTCGCTGGGCGGGGCCTCTCCGGGTCGCTGGGCGGGGTCTCTCCGGGTCGCTGGGCGGGGTCTCTCCGGGTCGCTGGGCTGGGTCTCTCCGGGTCGCTGGGCGGGTTTCTCTCCGGGTCGCTGGGCGGGGGTCTCTCCGGGTCGCTGGGCGGGGTCTCTCCGGGTCGCTGGGGCGGTGGACTCTCGGGTCGCTGGGCGGGGTCTCTCCGGGTCGCTGGGCGGGGTCTCTCCGGGGTCGCTGGGCGGGGCCTCTCCGGGTCGCTGGGCAGGTCTCTCCGGGTCGCTGGGGCGGGGCCTCTCCAGGTCGCTGGGCGGGGCCTCTCCGGGTTGCTGGGCGGGGCCTCTCCGGGTCGCTGGGCAGGTCTCTCCGGGTCGCTGGGCGGGGCCTCTCCGGGTCGCTGGGCGGGGTCTCTCCGGGTCGCTGGGCGGGGTCTCTCCGGGTCGCTGGGCGGGGTCTCTCCGGGTCGCTGGGCAGGTTTCTCCTGGTCGCTGGGCGGGGCCTCTCCTGGGCGGGGTCTCTCCTGGGTGGGGCCTCTCCTGGTCGCTGGGCGGGGCCTCTCCGAGTCGCTGGGCGGGGCCTCTCCGGGTCGCTGGGCGGGGCCTCTCCGGGTCGCTGGGCAGGTCTATCAGGGTCGCTGGGCGGGGACTCTCCGGGCCGCTGGGCGGGGTCTCTCCGGGTCGCTGGGCGAGGCCTCTCGAGGTCGCTGGGTCGGGCCTCTCGGGGTCGCTGGGCGGGGCCTTCTCGGGGTCGCTGGGCGGGGCCTCTCGGGGTCGCTGGCAGGTTTCTCCTGGTCGCTGGGCGGGGTCTCTCCGGGTCGCTGTGCGGGGTCTCTCCGGGTCACTGGGCGGGGCCTCTCTGGGTCGCTGGGCGGGGTCTCTCCGTGTCGCTGGGCGGTCTCTCCGTGTCGCTGGCGTGTCTCTCCGGTCGCTGGTCGGGGTCCTCTCCGGGTCGCTGGGCGGGTCTCTGGGTCGCTGGGCAGGTTTTCTGGGTCGCTGGGCGGGGTCTATCCGGGTCGCTGGCGGGTCTCTCCGGGTCGCTGGGCGGGGCCTCTCGGGATCGTGTCGCTGGGCGGGGTCTCTCCGGGTCGCTGGGCGGGGTCTCTCTGGGTCCGGGTCGGTGCATCTCCTCGCTGGGCGGGGTCTCTCTGTCGCTGGTCGTGGTCTCTCCGGTCGCTGGTCGGGTCTCTCCGGTCCGCTGGGCGGGGTCTCTCCGGGTCGCTGGGCGGGTCTCTCCGGGTTGCTGGGTGAGGCCTCTCGGGGTCACTGGGTGGGGCCTCTCGGGGTCGCTGGGTGGGGCCTCTGCGGGTCGCTGGGTGGGGCCTCTGCGGGTCGCTGGGCGTGGTCTCTCCGTGTCGCTGGGCGGGGTCTCTCCTGGTCGCTGGGGCGGGCCTCTCCGGTCGCTGGGCGGGGGCTCTCCGGTCGCTGGGCGGGTCTCTCCGGATCGCTGGCGGGGCCTCTCCGGTTGTGGGCTGGGCCTCTCCGTGTCGCTGGGCGGGGCCTCTCCGGGTCCGCTGGGGGGCGCTCTCCGGGTCGCTGGACGCCTCTCCGGGTCGCTGGCGGGGTCTCCCGGTTCTCTGGGCGGGTCTCTCCGGTCGCTGGGCGGTTCTCTCCTCGGGTCGCTGGGCGGTTCTCTCCGGGTCGCTGGGCGGGGCCTCTCCGGTCGCTGGCGGGGCCTCCTTCCGGTCCCTGGGCGGGTCTCTCCGGTCGCTGGGCGGGGTCTCTCTCTCTGGGGCCTGGGCGGGGCCTCTCCGGGTCGCTGGGCGGGGCCTCTCCGGGTCGCTGGGCGGGGCCTCTCCGGGTCACTGGGCGGGGTCTCTCCGGGTCGCTGGGCGGGTTTCTCCTGGTCGCTGGGCGGGTCCCTCCTGTCGCTGGGCGGGGCCTCTCCTGGTCGCTGGGCGGGGCCTCTCCTGGTCGCTGGGCGGGGCCTCTCCTGGTCGCTGGGCGGGGCCTCTCCTGGTCGCTGGCGGGCCTCTCCGGTCGCTGGGCGGGTCTCTCCGGGTCGCTGGGCGGGGCCTCTCCGGTCGCTGGGCGGGGTCTCTCCGGGTCACTGGGCGGGGTATCTCCCGGTCGCTGGGTGGGGCCTTTCGGGGTCGCTGGGTGAGGCCTCTCGGGGTCGCTGGGCGTGGTCTCTCCGGGTCGCTGGGCGGGTCTCTCCGGGTCGCTGGGCGGGGTCTCTCCGGGTCGCTGGGTGGGTCTCTCCGCGTCGCTGGGTGGGGCCTCTCCGGGTTGCTGGGCGGGGTCGCTCCGGGTCGCTGGGCGGGGCCTCTCCGGGTCGCTGGGGCGGGGCCTCTCCGGGTCGCTGGGCAGGTTTCTCTGGGTCACTAGTCGGGGTCTCTCCGGGTCGCTGGGCTGGTTTCAACGGGTCGCTGGGCGGGGTCCCTCCGGGTCGCTGGGCGGGGTTTCTCCGGGTTGCAGTGCGGGGTCTCTCCGGGTCGCTGGGCGGGGTCTCTCCGGGTCACTGGGCGGGGCCTCTCGTGGTCGCTGGGCGGGGCCTCTCCGGGTGGCTGGGCGGGGCCTCTCCGGGTCGCTGGCCGGGGCCTCTCCGGGTCGCTGGGCGGGGTCTCTCTGGGTCGCTGGGCGGGGTCTCTCCGGGTTGCTGGGCGGGGCCTCTACGGGTCGCTGGGCGGGGCCTCTCTGGGGTCACTGGGCAGGTTTTTCCGGGTCGCTGGGCGGGGTCTCTCCGGGTCGCTGGGCAGGTCCCTCCGGGTCGCTGGGCGGGGCCTCTCCGGGTCGCTGGCGGGGCCTCTCCGGGTCGCTGGCGCGGGCCTCTCTGGGGTCGCTGGTGGGGTTTCTCCGGGTCGCTGGGCGGGGTCTCTCCGGTCGCTGGGCGGGTCTCTCCGGGTTCGCTGGGCGGGGTCTCTCCGGTCGCTGTGCGGGGACTCTCCAGGTCGCTGGGGGGGCCTCTCCGGGTCGCTGGGCGGGTCCTCTCCGGGTCGCTGGGCGGGGCCTCTCCAGGTCGCAGGCGGGGCCTCTCGGGTCGCTGGGCGGGGCCTCTCCGGTCGCTGGGCAGTTTCTCCGGGTCCTGGCACGGTCTCTCCGGTCCTGCGGGTCTTCGTCTCCGGGTCTGGGGCGGGCCTCTCCGGCTCGCTGGGCGGGGCCTCTCGGGGTCACTGGGCATGTTTCTCTGGTCGCTGGCGGGCCTCTCCGGGTCGCTGGTCTGGGGCCTCTCCGGGTCGCTGGGCTGGGGCCTCTCCGGGTCACTGGGCGGGGCCTCTCGGGTCGTGGCGGGGCATCTCGGTCACTGGGCAGGTTTCTCTGGGTCGCTGGGCGGGGCCTCTTCCGGGTCGCTGGGCGGGGCCTCTCCGGGTCGCTGGGTGGGGCCTCTCCGGATCGCTGGGCGGGGTCTCTCCCGGGTCGCTGGGCGGGGTTTCTCCGGGTCGCTGGGCGGGGTCTCTCCGGGTCACTGGGTGGGGCCTCTCCGGGGTCGCTGGGCGGGGCCTCTCCGGGTCGCTGGGCGGGGCCTCTCCGGGTCGCTGGCGGGGTCTCTCCGGGTCGCTGGGCGGGGTCTCTCCGGGTCGCTGGGCGGGGTCCCTCCGGGTCGCTGGGCAGGTCCCTCCGGGTCGCTGGGCGGGGCCTCTCCGGGTCGCTGGGCGGGGCCTCTCCGGGTCGCTGGGTCGGGGCCTCTCTGGGTCGCTGGGTGGGTTTCTCCGGGTCGCTGGGCGAGGTCTCTCCGGGTCGCTGGGCGGGGTCTCTCTGGGTCGCTGGGCGGGGCCTCTCGGTGTCGCTGGGGCGGGGTCTCTCCGGGTCGCCTGGTCGGGGTCTCTCCGTGTCGCTGGGTGGGGTCTCTCCGGGTCGCTGGGCGGGGTCTCTCCGGTCGCTGGGCGGGTCTCTCCGGGTCGCTGGGCGGGGTCTATCTGGGTCGCTGAGCGGGGTCCCTCCGGGTCGCTGGCGGGATCTCTCCGGGTCGCTGGGCGGGGGGTCTCTCCGGGTCGCTGGGCGGGGTCTCTCCGGGTCGCTTGGCGGGGTCTCTCCGGGTCGCTGGGCGGGGCCTCTCCGGGTCGCTGGGCGGGTTCTCTCTGGGCCTGGGCGGGGCCTCTCCGGGTCGCTGGGCGGGGTCTCTCCGGGTCGCTGGGCGGGGTCTCTCCGGGTCGCTGGGCGGGGTCTCTCCGGGTCGCTGGGCGGGGTCTCTCCGGGTCGCTGGGCGGGCTCTCGGTCGCTGGGCGGGTCTCTCGGGTCGCTGTGCGTGGTCTCTCCGGGTCGCTGTGCGGGGTCTCTCCGGGTCGCTGGGCGGGGTCTCTCCGGGTCGCTGGGCGGGGTCTCTCCGGGTTGCATGGGCGGTGTCTCTCCGGGTCCTGGGCGGGGCCCTCTCGTGGGTCGCTGGGCGGGTCTCTCCGGGTCGCTGGCGGTGGTCTATCCGGGTCTCTTGGGCGGGTCTATCCGGGGCGCTGGGCGGGGTCTCCCCGGGTCACTGGGTCGGGGTCTCTCCGGGTCGCTGGGCAGGTTTTCTCTGGTCGCTGGGGCGGGGTCTCTCCGGGTCGCGGGAGGGGTCTCTCCGTGTCGCTGGGCGGGGACTCTCCGGGTCGCTGGGCGGGGTCTCTCCGGGTCGCTGGGCGGGGTCTCTCCGGGTCACTGGGCGGGGCCTCTCCGGGTCGCTGGGCGGGGTCTCTCCGGGTCGCTGGGCGGGGCCTCTCCAGGTCGCTGGGCGGGGCCTCTCGGGGTCGCTGGGCGGGGCCTCTCCGGGTCGCTGGGCAGGTTTCTCCGGGTCGCTGGGCAAGGTCTCTCCGGGTCGCTGGGCAGGTTTCTCCGGGTCGCTGGGCGGGGCCTCTCCGGGTCGCTGGGCGGGGCCTCTCGGGGTCGCTGGGCGGGGCCTCTCGGGTCGCTGGGCGGGGTCTCTCCGGGTCGCTGGGCGGGGTCTATCCGGGTCTCTGGGCGGGGTCTATCCGGGTCGCTGGGCGGGGTCTCCCCGGTCACTGGGCTGGGTCTCCCCGGGTCGCTGGGCAGGTTTCTCTGGTAGTTGGGCGGGGCCTCTCCGGGTCGCTGGGCGGGGTCTCTCTGGGTCGCTGGGCGGGGCCTCTCCGGGTCACTGGGCGGGGCCTCTCCGGGTCGCTGGGCGGGGTCTACCGGGTCTCTGGGCGGGGTCTATCCGGGTCGCTGGGCGGGGTTACCCCGGGTCACTGGGCGGGGTCTCCCCGGGTCACTGGGCGGGGTCTCTCCGGGTCGCTGGGCAGGTTTCTCTGGGTCGCTGGGCGGGGCTCTCCGGGTCGCTGGGCGGGGCCTCTCCGGGTCGCTGGGCGGGGTCTCTCCGGGTCGCTGGGAGGGGTCCTCTCCGGGTCGCTGGGCGGACTCTCCGGGTCGCTGGGCGGGTCTCTCTCGGGTTGCTGGGCGGGTCTCTCCAGGTCGCTGGCGGGGCCTCTCCGGGTCGCTGGGCGGGGTCTCCTCCGGTCGCTGGCGGGCCTCTCCAGGTCGCAGGGCGGGCATCTCGGGGTCGCTGGGCGGGGCTCTCCGGTCGCTGGCAGTTCTCCGGGTCGCTGGGCAAGGTCTCTCCGGTGCTGGCAGGTTTCTCCGGGTCGCTGGGCGGGGCCTCTCCGGCTCGCTGGGCGGGGCCTCTCCGGGTCACTGGGCAGGTTTCTCTGGGTCGCTGGGTGGGGCCTCTCCAGGTCGCTGGGCTGGGCCTCTCCGGGTCGCTGGGCGGGGCCTCTCCGGGTCACTGGGTGGGGTCTCTCCGGGTCACTGGGCGGGCCCTCGGGTCACTGGGCAGGTTTCTCTGGGTCGCTGGGCGGGGCCTCTCCGGGTCGCTGGGCGGGGCTCTCCGGGTCCTGGGTGGGGCTCTCCGGATCGCTGGGCGGGTCTCTCCGGTCGCTGGGCGGGGTTTCTCCGGTCGCTGGGCGGGTCTCTCCGGTCCTGGGTGGGGGCCTCTCCGGGTCGCTGGCGGGGCCTCTCGGGTCGTTGGGCGGGGCCTCTCCGGTCGCTGGGCGGGTCTCTCCGGGCGCTTGGTGGGGTCTCTCGGGTCGCTGGGCGGGGCCCTCCGGGTCGCTGGGCAGGTCCCTCGGGTCGCTGGGCGGGGCCCTCCGGGTCCGTGGCGGGGTTTCTCCGGGTCGCTGGGCGGGGTCTCTCCGGTTGCTGGGCGGTTCCTCTGGGTCTCTGGGCGGGGCCTCTCCGGGTCGCTGGGCGTGGTCTCTCCGGGTCGCTGGGCGGGGTCTCTCCAGGTCGCTGGGCGGGTCTCTCCGGGTCGCTGGGCAGGTTCACTCCGGTTGCTGGGTGGGTCTCTCCGGTCGCTGGCGGGTCTCTCCGGGTCGCTGGCGCGGTCTCTCCGGGTTGCTGGGCGGGTCTCTCCGGGTCGCTGGGCGGGGGTCTCTCCGGGTCGCTGGGCGTGGTTTCTCCGGGTCGCTGGGTGGGGGCCACTCCGGGTCGCTGGGCGGGGTCTCTCCGGGTCGCTGGGCGGGGGTCTCTCCGGATCGCTGGGCGGGGCTCTCTCCGGGTCGCGGGAGGGGTCTCTCCGGGTCGCGGGCGGGTCTCTCCGGGTCGCTGGGCGGGGTCTCTCCGGGTCACTGGGCGGGGCTCTCCGGGTCGCTGGGCGGGGTCTCTCCGGGTCGCTGGGGGGTCTCTCCGGGTCACTGGGCGGGGCCTCTCGTGGTCGCTGGGCGGGGTCTCTCCCGGTCAACTGGGCGGGGTCTCTCCGGGTCGCTGGGCGGGGTCTCTCCGGGTCGCTGGGCGGGGTCTCTCCGGGTCGCTGGGCCGGTGGTCTCTCCGGGGTCGCTGGGCGGGGTCTCTCCGGGTCGCTGGGCGGGGTCTCTCCGGTCGCTGGCGGGGTCTCTCCGGGTCGCTGGGCAGGGTCTCTCCGGGTCGCTGGGCGGGGTCTCTCCGGGTCGCTGGGCGGGGTCTCTCTGGGTCGCTGGGCGGGGTCTCTCCGGGTCGCTGGGCGGGGTCTCTCCGGGTCGCTGGGCGGGGTCTCTCCGGGTCGCTGGGCGGGGTCTCTCCGGGTTGCTGATTGCCACGGTTATAAAAGATGTAAAAGGAGGCTCTGTTTGGAAGAGCTCGCAGGGATTGACCCTACTCCGGCTCCATCTTGGAGGAAAAAACACTGAGGTGTGTAAAAACAATAATAGAGTAATTATATTAGGGGATTTAAAAATAATAATCTTTCTTAATGTCACAAGTAGACTTACATTAACACTGCAATGAAGTTACTGTGAAAAGCCCCTAGTCGCCACATTCCAGCACCTGTTCGGGTCATAGAGGGAGAATTCAGAATGTCCAATTCACCTAACGGCACGTCTTTCGGGACTTGTGGGAGGAAACCAGAGCACCCGGAGGCGTTGCTCTGTTTATCTGGTTAGAAATATGGTCATCAATATGGTCGCCTTCCTTAACCCTCATTATGTTTACTTCAGAGTCGCCAGGTATCTCTCGATATCGCCACAAGGTTCAAACCCGAATACTGATCAAAGAGCCAATGCACCAGTTACTGGGGCTGGTTTAGCACAACTGGGGCTGGTTTAGCACACTGGGCTAAGTCGCTGGCTTTTAAAGCAGACCAAGACAGGCCAGCAGCACGGTTCAATTCCTGTAACAGCCTCCCCGGACAGGCGCCGGAATATGGTGACTAGGGGCTTTTCACAGTAACTTCATTGAAGCCTGCTCGTGACAATAAGCGATTTTCATTTTTTTCATTTCAGTTAGTTCAAAGTCAATAGTATTTACACACACAGTAATATCTACACATGCACGAAATACTACAAACTAAACTATCTCTAACGCTAACGCCTATACTTCGGGTGCCCACTCAGTCAGAGGAACAATGGCCGTTGTTCGGATCTGAGGTTGTTGGGTTCGAAGAGGTAACAGGAGAACAGCTAAGGTGGTCCGTCTGATGGCGAGCGTGGACCTTGGACTTACTGCTTCTGGTGCAGCTGGTGGACGGGTCTCTCTGCTTCGAGAGCCAAGTCCAAGAGAGCGATTCTCTCTCGGGGGCTTCTTCTTATACCCAAAGGGGCTTCGCCCGCTTTTAGGCGGGTCTAAACTTGGCCCCAATTAATTGGGCCGCTTCTCGATCACTGTTATCGATCTTGACCAAGAAAGGGGTGGGTGCCCTGATGGCTGGGCGTGTCTTAGGTGGCCGTTGGCCTGGCTTTGTTTGTGCTTTTCGGTTGGGGAACTGGCGCCGGGATGTCTGAAACAGTATCGGTTACTTGAATGTCATTCCTTTGTTTCCCGGAGATCGGCCATCAATATGCTAATTGACCTATAGTTTCAATTCTGTCTGGGAGCTGTTTCCCAAATATACATTCAGGCTTCAGTGTCTGCTTGTTTTCCAGCATTGTCCACAGTTCCCGACATTCTTTGCGAGCGTCCATTTTGTATTCTGGAAGTGGCCATTCCAGATGGCTACAGAGGAATCCCACGCAGACACGGGGAGAACGTGCAGACTCTGCACAGACCCAAGGCGGGAATCAAACCCGGGACCCTGGTTCTATGAAGCAACAGTGCTAACCTGTGTGCTGGCGTGGCTGCCCTGACATTTCTTCCCCAATGTATTCTATGTCTATGTATAACATTAATTGAATAGTCACATTGTGAAGAATTTAGAGGAAGAAGATTTTGAAAATGTATTCAAGAGCTTTTTCTATCAATATATCGAAGTTCCAACAAGAGATGGTGCTGTGCTCGACCTAGTTCTGGGGAATAAAGCTAGACAAGTGTTCAAGATCGCATTGAGGGAGCATTTTGGTGATAGCGATCACACTGTACATTTTAAATTTGTCATGGAAAAGGAAAAGAAAGTCTGTAAAAAAGTGTTTTGGATTGGGGAAGACTGATTTTGTTAAAATAAGGCAGGTTGAAATGAAGTGAAATGAAAGTGAAACAAGTAGGCTTCAATGAAGTTACTGTGAAAAGCCCTAATCACCACATTCCGGCACCTGTTCAGGGAGGCTGGTATGGGAATTGAACCGTGCTGCTGGCCTGCCTTGGCCTGCTTTCAAAGCCAGCGATTTAGCCCAGTGTGCTATACCAGCCCCTAGCCAAAGTGGACTGGGAACAGTTACTTCTGTGTCAATCTACAGTAGAACAGTGGGGGGCATTCAAAATGGAATTGGCCAGAGTACAGATCCAACATGGTTCCCTTTAGGGTGAAATGTAGGAGCAACAATCCCAGAGAACCCTGGATATCTCGGAATATTCAAGAATGGGTAGGAAGGTAACGAGAGGCTTTGAACAGCTACAAAGGAAGCAGATCTCAGAGGCCTGCGTGGAGAATAGACAGTGCTGGGGAACTCAAAAAGCAATTTTGAGAGCAAAGAGGGGCATGAAAAAGCACTGGTGGGTTAGATTAGGGGAAGAGGATAACTGAGGAAAGATTAGGACCCATAACGTGTTTGTTGAACCGGAGTAGGGGTTGAATGACTACTTCACATCTGGCTTCACTTTGGAGAAGGAGGATGTGCGTGCAGATTTCAGACAGGGGGACTGAGGTTCTTGTGGAACTGGGAGTGAGGAGGTACTCCAGGTTTAACAGTGGACAAGTCCCCAGACCCAGTTGAGTTTGTAGCCCAGGTTCCTGTGGGAGGAAATTACAGGACCTCTTACACAGTTTTTAATTGCTCTCTGGCCACAGGGGAGGTACCAGGGGATGGGAGAATGGCTAATGTTGTTCCACTTTTCAAGAAGGGTGATAGATATAACCAGGAATTACAGACCGGTGACTTTCACGTCAGTGGTGGGGAACATACTTGGAGAAGATTCTGAAGGAGAGAATCTATCTCCACTTGGAGAGGCAGGGTTTGATCAGGAATAGTCCGCATGGCTTTGTCAGAGGGAGGTGACGACCGAACACATTTGATTTAATTTATTGAGCATGTAACCAGTTGTGTAGATGAGAGTAGTGCAGTTTGACGTAGTTTACATGGATTTCAGCAAAAGCTTTGACCAAGTCCCACATGGAGACGTATTAAGACAAATGCACA
>NC_052151.1:2835072-2893119 GCF_902713615.1 Scyliorhinus canicula | reverse complement strand
CTCCGGGTCGCTGGGCGGGGTCCCTCCGGGTCGCTGGGCAGGTCCCTCCGGGTCGCTGGGCGGGGCCTCTCCGGGTCGCTGGGCGGGGCCTCTCCGGGTCGCTGGGCGGGGCCTCTCTGGGTCGCTGGGTGGGGTTTCTCCGGGTCGCTGGGCGAGGTCTCTCCGGGTCGCTGGGCGGGGTCCTCTGGGTCGCTGGGCGGGGCCTCTCCGGGTCGCTGGGCGGGGTCTCTCCGGGTCGCTGGTCGGGGTCTCTCCGTGTCGCTGGGTGGGGTCTCTCCGGGTCGCTGGGCGGGGTCTCTCCGGGTCGCTGGGCGGGGTCTCTCCGGGTCGCTGGGCGGGGTCTATCTGGGTCGCTGAGCGGGGTCCCTCCGGGTCGCTGGGCGGGATCTCTCCGGGTCGCTGGGCGGGGTCTCTCCGGGTCGCTGGGCGGGGTCTCTCCGGGTCGCTGGGCGGGGTCTCTCCGGGTCGCTGGGCGGGGCCTCTCCGGGTCGCTGGGCGGGTTCTCTCTGGGTCACTGGCGGGGCTCTCCGGGTCGCTGGGCGGGGTCTCTCCGGGTCGCTGGGCGGGGTCTCTCCGGGTCGCTGGGCGGGGTCTCTCCGGGTCGCTGGGCGGGGTCTCTCCGGGTCGCTGGGCGGGGACTCTCCGGGTCGCTGGGCGGGGTCTCTCTGGGTCGCTGTGCGGGGTCTCTCCGGGTCGCTGTGCGGGGTCTCTCCGGGTCGCTGGGCGGGGTCTCTCCGGGTCGCTGGGCGGGGTCTCTCCGGGTTGCAGGGCGGGGTCTCTCCGGGTCACTGGGCGGGGGCCTCTCGTGGTCGCTGGGCGGGGTCTCTCCGGTCGCTGGGCGGGGTCTATCCGGGTCTCTGGGCGGGGTCTATCCGGGTCGCTGGGCGGGGTCTCCCCGGGTCACTGGGCGGGGTCTCTCCGGTCGCTGGGCAGGTTTCTCTGGGTCGCTGGGCGGGGTCTCTCCGGGTCGCTGGGAGGGGTCTCTCCGGGTCGCTGGGCGGGGACTCTCCGGGTCGCTGGGCGGGGTCTCTCCGGGTCGCTGGGCGGGGTCTCTCCGGGTCACTGGGCGGGGCCTCTCGGGTCGCTGGGCGGGGTCTCTCCGGGTCGCTGGGCGGGGCCTCTCCAGGTCGCTGGGCGGGGCCTCTCGGGGTCGCTGGGCGGGGCCTCTCCGGGTCGCTGGGCAGGTTTCTCCGGGTCGCTGGGCAAGGTCTCTCCGGGTCGCTGGGCAGGTTTCTCCGGGTCGCTGGGCGGGGCCTCTCCGGCTCGCTGGGCGGGGCCTCTCGGGGTCGCTGGGCGGGGCCTCTCCGGGTCGCTGGGCGGGGTCTATCCGGGGTCGCTGGGCGGGGTCTATCCGGGTCTCTGGGCGGGGTCTATCCGGGTCGCTGGGCGGGGTCTCCCCGGGTCACTGGGCTGGGTCTCCCCGGGTCGCTGGGCAGGTTTCTCTGGGTCGTTGGGCGGGGCCTCTCCGGGTCGCTGGGCGGGGTCTCTCTGGGTCGCTGGGCGGGGCCTCTCCGGGTCACTGGGCGGGGCCTCTCCGGGTCGCTGGGCGGGGTCTACCGGGTCTCTGGGCGGGGTCTATCCGGGTCGCTGGGCGGGGTTACCCCGGGTCACTGGGCGGGGTCTCCCCGGGTCACTGGGCGGGGTCTCTCCGGGTCGCTGGGCAGGTTTCTCTGGGTCGCTGGGCGGGGCTCTCCGGGTCGCTGGGCGGGGCCTCTCCGGGCCGCTGGGCGGGGTCTCTCCGTGTCGCTGGGAGGGGTCTCTCCGGGTCGCTGGGCGGGGACTCTCCGGGTCGCTGGGCGGGGTCTCTCCGGGTTGCTGGGCGGGGTCTCTCCAGGTCGCTGGGCGGGGCCTCTCCGGGTCGCTGGGCGGGGTCTCTCCGGGTCGCTGGGCGGGGCCTCTCCAGGTCGCAGGGCGGGGCCTCTCGGGGTCGCTGGGCGGGGCCTCTCCGGGTCGCTGGGCAGGTTTCTCCGGGTCGCTGGGCAAGGTCTCTCCGGGTCGCTGGGCAGGTTTCTCCGGGTCGCTGGGCGGGGCCTCTCCGGCTCGCTGGGCGGGGCCTCTCGGGGTCACTGGGCAGGTTTCTCTGGGTCGCTGGGCGGGGCCTCTCCGGGTCGCTGGGCGGGGTCTCTCCGGGTCGCTGGGCGGGGCCTCTCCGGGTCACTGGGCGGGGCCTCTCCGGGTCACTGGGCGGGGCCTCTCGGGGTCACTGGGCAGGTTTCTCTGGGTCGCTGGGCGGGGCCTCTCCGGGTCGCTGGGCGGGGCCTCTCCGGGTCGCTGGGTGGGGCCTCTCCGGATCGCTGGGCGGGGTCTCTCCGGGTCGCTGGGCGGGGTTTCTCCGGGTCGCTGGGCGGGGTCTCTCCGGGTCACTGGGTGGGGCCTCTCCGGGTCGCTGGGCGGGGCCTCTCCGGGTCGTTGGGCGGGGCCTCTCCGGGTCGCTGGGCGGGGTCTCTCCGGGTCGCTTGGTGGGGTCTCTCCGGGTCGCTGGGCGGGGTCCCTCCGGGTCGCTGGGCAGGTCCCTCCGGGTCGCTGGGCGGGGCCTCTCCGGGTCGCTGGGCGGGGTTTCTCCGGGTCGCTGGGCGGGGTCTCTCCGGGTTGCTGGGCGGGGTCTCTCTGGGTCGCTGGGCGGGGCCTCTCCGGGTCGCTGGGCGGGGTCTCTCCGGGTCGCTGGGCGGGGTCTCTCCAGGTCGCTGGGCGGGGTCTCTCCGGGTCACTGGGCAGGTTCACTCCGGGTTGCTGGGTGGGGTCTCTCCTGGTCGCTGGGCGGGGTCTCTCCGGGTCGCTGGGCGCGGTCTCTCCGGGTTGCTGGCGGGGTCTCTCCGGGTCGCTGGGCGGGGTCTCTCCGGGTCGCTGGGCGGGGTCTCTCCGGGTCGCTGGGTGGGGCCACTCCGGGTCGCTGGGCGGGGGTCTCTCCGGGTCGCTGGGCGGGGTCTCTCCGGATCGCTGGGCGGGGGTCTCTCCGGGTCGCCGGGAGGGGTCTCTCCGGGTCGCCGGGCGGGGTCTCTCCGGGTCGCTGGGCGGGGTCTCTCCGGGTCACTGGGCGGGGCCTCTCCGGGTCGCTGGGCGGGGTCTCTCCGGGTCGCTGGGCGGGGTCTCTCCGGTCACTGGGCGGGGCCTCTCGTGGTCGCTGGGCGGGGTCTCTCCCGGTCACTGGGCGGGGTCTCTCCGGGTCGCTGGGCGGGGTCTCTCCGGGTCGCTGGGCGGGGTCTCTCCGGGTCGCTGGGCGGGGTCTCTCCGGGTCGCTGGGCGGGGTCTCTCCGGGTCGCTGGGCGGGGTCTCTCCGGGTCGCTGGGCGGGGTCTCTCCGGGTCGCTGGGCAGGGTCTCTCCGGGTCGCTGGGCGGGGTCTCTCCTGGTCACTGGGCGGGGTCTCTCTGGGTCGCTGGGCGGGGTCTCTCCTGGTCACTGGGCGGGGTCTCTCCGGGTCGCTGGGCGGGGTCTCTCCGGGTCGCTGGGCGGGGTCTCTCCGGGTTGCTGATTGCCACGGTTATAAAAGATGTAAAAGGAGGCTCTGTTTGGAAGAGCTCGCAGGGATTGACCCTACTCCGGCTCCATCTTGGAGGAAAAAACACTGAGGTGTGTAAAAACAATAATAGAGTAATTATATTAGGGGATTTAAAAAATAATAATCTTTCTTAATGTCACAAGTAGACTTACATTAACACTGCAATGAAGTTACTGTGAAAAGCCCCTAGTCGCCACATTCCAGCACCTGTTCGGGTCATAGAGGGAGAATTCAGAATGTCCAATTCACCTAACGGCACGTCTTTCGGGACTTGTGGGAGGAAACCAGAGCACCCGGAGGCGTTGCTCTGTTTATCTGGTTAGAAATATGGTCATCAATATGGTCGCCTTCCTTAACCCTCATTATGTTTACTTCAGAGTCGCCAGGTATCTCTCGATATCGCCACAAGGTTCAAACCCGAATACTGATCAAAGAGCCAATGCACCAGTTACTGGGGCTGGTTTAGCACAACTGGGGCTGGTTTAGCACACTGGGCTAAGTCGCTGGCTTTTAAAGCAGACCAAGACAGGCCAGCAGCACGGTTCAATTCCTGTAACAGCCTCCCCGGACAGGCGCCGGAATATGGTGACTAGGGGCTTTTCACAGTAACTTCATTGAAGCCTGCTCGTGACAATAAGCGATTTTCATTTTTTCATTTCAGTTAGTTCAAAGTCAATAGTATTTACACACACAGTAATATCTACACATGCACGAAATACTACAAACTAAACTATCTCTAACGCTAACGCCTATACTTCGGGTGCCCACTCAGTCAGAGGAACAATGGCCGTTGTTCGGATCTGAGGTTGTTGGGTTCGAAGAGGTAACAGGAGAACAGCTAAGGTGGTCCGTCTGATGGCGAGCGTGGACCTTGGACTTACTGCTTCTGGTGCAGCTGGTGGACGGGTCTCTCTGCTTCGAGAGCCAAGTCCAAGAGAGCGATTCTCTCTCGGGGGCTTCTTCTTATACCCAAAGGGGCTTCGCCCGCTTTTAGGCGGGTCTAAACTTGGCCCCAATTAATTGGGCCGCTTCTCGATCACTGTTATCGATCTTGACCAAGAAAGGGGTGGGTGCCCTGATGGCTGGGCGTGTCTTAGGTGGCCGTTGGCCTGGCTTTGTTTGTGCTTTTCGGTTGGGGAACTGGCGCCGGGATGTCTGAAACAGTATCGGTTACTTGAATGTCATTCCTTTGTTTCCCGGAGATCGGCCATCAATATGCTAATTGACCTATAGTTTCAATTCTGTCTGGGAGCTGTTTCCCAAATATACATTCAGGCTTCAGTGTCTGCTTGTTTTCCAGCATTGTCCACAGTTCCCGACATTCTTTGCGAGCGTCCATTTTGTATTCTGGAAGTGGCCATTCCAGATGGCTACAGAGGAATCCCACGCAGACACGGGGAGAACGTGCAGACTCTGCACAGACCCAAGGCGGGAATCAAACCCGGGACCCTGGTTCTATGAAGCAACAGTGCTAACCTGTGTGCTGGCGTGCTGCCCTGACATTTCTTCCCCAATGTATTCTATGTCTATGTATAACATTAATTGGAATAGTCACATTGTGAAGAATTTAGAGGAAGAAGATTTTGAAATGTATTCAAGAGCTTTTTCTATCAATATATCGAAGTTCCAACAAGAGATGGTGCTGTGCTCGACCTAGTTCTGGGGAATGAAGCCAGACAGGTGTTCGAGATTGCATTGAGGGAGCATTTTGGTTATAGCGATCACACTGTACATTTTAATTTTGTCATGGAAAAGGAAAAAGAAAGTCTGTAAAAAAGTGTTTTGGATTGGGGAAGACTGATTTTGTTAAAATAAGGCAGGTTGAAATGAAGTGAAATGAAAGTGAAACAAGTAGGCTTCAATGAAGTTACTGTGAAAAGCCCCTAATCACCACATTCCGGCACCTGTTCAGGGAGGCTGGTATGGGAATTGAACCGTGCTGCTGGCCTGCCTTGGCCTGCTTTCAAAGCCAGCGATTTAGCCCAGTGTGCTATACCAGCCCCTAGCCAAAGTGGACTGGGAACAGTTACTTCTGTGTCAATCTACAGTAGAACAGTGGGGGGCATTCAAAATGGAATTGGCCAGAGTACAGATCCAACATGGTTCCCTTTAGGGTGAAATGTAGGAGCAACAATCCCAGAGAACCCTGGATATCTCGGAATATTCAAGAATGGGTAGGAAGGTAACGAGAGGCTTTGAACAGCTACAAAGGAAGCAGATCTCCAGAGGCCTGCGTGGAGAATAGACAGTGCTGGGGAACTCAAAAAGCAATTTTGAGAGCAAAGAGGGGCATGAAAAAGCACTGGTGGGTTAGATTAGGGGAAGAGGATAACTGAGGAAAGATTAGGACCCATAACGTGTTTGTTGAACCGGAGTAGGGTGTTGAATGACTACTTCACATCTGGCTTCACTTTGGAGAAGGAGGATGTGCGTGCAGATTTCAGACAGGGGGACTGAGGTTCTTGTGGAACTGGGAGTGAGGAGGTACTCCAGGTTTAACAGTGGACAAGTCCCCAGACCCAGTTGAGTTGTAGCCCAGGTTCCTGTGGGAGGAAATTACAGGACCTCTTACACAAGTTTTTAATTGCTCTCTGGCCACAGGGGAGGTACCAGGGGATGGGAGAATGGCTAATGTTGTTCCACTTTTCAAGAAGGGTGATAGATATAAACCAGGAATTACAGACCGGTGACTTTCACGTCAGTGGTGGGGAAACTACTGGAGAAGATTCTGAAGGAGAGAATCTATCTCCACTTGGAGAGGCAGGGTTTGATCAGGAATAGTCCGCATGGCTTTGTCAGAGGGAGGTGACGCCGAACACATTTGATTTAATTTATTGAGCATGTAACCAGTTGTGTAGATGAGAGTAGTGCAGTTGACGTAGTTTACATGGATTTCAGCAAAAGCTTTGACCAAGTCCCACATGGAGACGTATTAAGACAAATGCACACGGGATACAGGGAACTTAGTAAGGTGGATTCACAATGGGCTGAGCTGCAGGCGACAGAGGGCGATGGTAGCTGTGTGTATGACTGGAGGCCAGTGTCCGGTGGTGTGTCACAGGGAGCAGTGCTGATCCCTTATTGGTTGTGATATATATAAACGACATTGATGAGAATGTGGGGGAGGATGATAAGTAAGTTTGCAGATGACACAAATATTGGCTGAGTGGTTGGCAGTGAAGAGGAAGGTTTTAGATTACAGGATATAGACAGATTGGGCAGATGGAATTTAACTCTGAAAAGTTTGAGGTGATGCACTGTGGAGGAAAGCAACATGACAAGGGAGTATTCAATGAATGGCAGGACACGAGGAAGCTCAGAGGGATCTTGGGGTGCTCGACAACAAATCCCTGAAGGTGGCAGGACAGGTGAATGGGGTTAAGCAGGCAAACAGGACACTTGCCTTTATCAGTCATGACAGAGAATATACGAACTGGGAGGTCATGATGGAGTGGTACATGACTGGTGAGGTCACAGCTGGAGTTCTGTGTTCAGTTCTGATCACCATACTGTGGAAGGATGTGATTACATTAGAGGGGGTACAGAGGAGATTCACCTGGATGTTGCCTGGGATGGAGCTTTTTAACTATGAGGAGTGGTTAGATAAACTCGGTCTGTTCTCACTGGAACGACGGAGGTTGAGAGGCGACCTGATAGAGGTCTACAAAATTATGAGTGGCACAGACAGAGTGGATAGTCAGATGCTCTTTCCTAGGGTAGGAGAGTCAGGTACTAGGGGACATAGGTTTAAAGTGCATGGAGAAAAGTTTAGAACTGATGTGTGAGGCACGTTGTTTACACAGAGGGTGGTAAATATATGGAACGCGCTGCCTGGGGAGGTGGTGCGATAGCAGCATTTAAGGCACATCTATACAAATATATGAATAGGGTGGGAATGGAAGGATACGGACTCTGTAAGTGCAGACGGTTTTAGTTTAGGCAGGTACCATGGTCGGCATAGGCTTGGAGGGCCGAAGGGCCTGTTCCTGTGCTGTGTTCTTTGTTATAACGTTCAAGTGCTGGGGTGTGATTGGTGTAGGTCAGAGTAGTTTTGTTAGTGCAGGCTAAATGGGCCAAAGGCCTCTTCTGTATTGATTCGATGATAACTATAGGGGTCATTTTTAAAACAGAGGGGATGCAATTTTTTCACTCAGAGAGCCATGAATCTCTGCAACTTTCTTCCTCCAACATTTCACCAAAGAGAAGGAATTGGTGGATGTTGAGTCTGGAGAAGGGTGTGTAGATAGCCTGGGTCACATTGAGATCCAAAAAGACAATGTGTTGGGCGTCTTGAAAAATATTAAGGTAGATAAGTCCCCAGGGCCTGATGGGATCTACCCCAGAATACTGAAGGAGGCGAGAGAGGAAACTGCTGAGGCCTTGACAGAAATCTTTGGATCCTCAATGTCTTCAGGTGATGTCCCGGAGGACTGGAAAATAGCCAATGTTGTTCCTTTGTTTAAGAAGGGTAGCAAGGATAATCCAGGGAACTACAGGCCGGTACCCTTATGTCAGTGGTAGGGAAATTACTGGAGACAATTCTTCGAGACAGGATCTGTCATAATATACATCTATGTATATGATGGAGGGCAGACAGGCAGTGATTGACACACAGGATGACCAGTAAGCACACAGAAAACAGTAGCCAATCACCAGACAGGACACTACCACTATAAGAACATAAGAACATAAGAACTAGGAGCAGGAGTAGGCCATCTGGCCCCTCGAGCCTGCTCCGCCATTCAATTAGATCATGGCTGATCTTTTGTGGACTCAGCTCCACTTTCCGGCCCGAACACCATAACCCTTAATCCCTTTATTCTTCAAAAAACTATCTATCTTTACCTTAAAAACATGTAATGAAGGAGCCTCAACTGCTTCACTGGGCAAGGAATTCCATAGATTCACAACCCTTTGGGTGAAGAAGTTCCTCCTAAACTCAGTCCTAAATCTACTTCCCCTTATTTTGAGGCTATGCCCCCTAGTTCTGCTGTCACCCGCCAGTGGAAACAACCTGCCCGCATCTATCTATCTATTCCCTTCATAATTTTAAATGTTTCCATAAGATCCCCCCTCATCCTTCTAAATTCCAACGAGTACAGTCCCAGTCTACTCAACCTCTCCTCATAATCCAACCCCTTCAGCTCTGGGATTAACCTAGTGAATCTCCTCTGCACACCCTCCAGCGCCAGTACGTCCTTTCTCAAGTAAGGAGACCAAAACTGAACACAATACTCCAGGTGTGGCCGCACTAACACCTTATACAATTGCAACATAACCTCCCTAGTCTTAAACTCCATCCCTCTAGCAATGAAGGACAAAATTCCATTTGCCTTCTTAATCACCTGTTGCACTTGTAAACCAACCTTCTGTGACTCATGCACTAGCACACCCAAGTCTCTCTGAACAGCGGCATGCTTTAATATTTTATCGTTTAAATAATAATCCCGTTTGCTGTTATTCCTACCAAAATGGATAACCTCACATTTGTCAACATTGTATTCCATCTGCCAGACCCGAGCCCATTCACTTAACCTATCCAAATCCCTCTGCAGACTTCCAGTATCCTCTGCACTTTTCGCTTTACCACTCATCTTAGTGTCATCTGCAAACTTGGACACATTGCCCTTGGTCCCCAACTCCAAATCATCAATGTAAATTGTGAACAATTGTGGGCCCAACACGGATCCCTGAGGGACACCACTAGCTACTGATTGCCAACCAGAGAAACACCCATTTATCCCAACTCTTTGCTTTCTATTAATTAACCAATCCTCTATCCATGCTACTACTTTACCCTTAATGCCATGCATCTTTATCTTATGCAGCAACCTTTTGTGTGGCACCTTGTCAAAGGCTTTCTGGAAATCCAGATATACCACATCCATCGGCTCCCCGTTATCTACTGCACTGGTAATGTCCTCAAAAAATTCCACTAAATTAGTTAGGCACGACCTGCCTTTTACGAACCCATGCTGCGTCTGCCCAATGGGACAATTTCTATCCAGATGCCTCGCAATTTCTTCCTTGATGATAGATTCCAGCATCTTCCCTATTACCGAAGTTAAACTCACTGGCCTATAATTTCCTGCTTTCTGCCTACCTCCTTTTTTAAACAGTGGCGTCACGTTTGCTAATTTCCAATCCACCGGGACCACCCCAGAGTCTAGTGAATTTCGGTAAATTATCACTAGTGCATCTGCAATTTCCCTAGCCATCTCTTTTAGCACTCTGGGATGCATTCCATCAGGGCCAGGAGACTTGTCTACCTTTAGCCCCATTAGCTTGCCCATCACTCCCTCCTTAGTGATAACAATCCTCTCAATGTCCTCACCTGTCATAGCCTCATTTCTATCAGTCGCTGGCATGTTATTTGTGTCTTCCACTGTGAAGACCGACCCAAAAAACCTGTTCAGTTCCTCAGCCATTTCCTCATTTCCCATTATTAAAACTCCCTTCTCATCCTCTAAAGGACCAATATTTACCTTAGCCACTCTTTTTTGTCTTATATATTTGTAAAACCTTTTACTGTCTGTTTTTATATTCTGAGCAAGTTTACTCTCATACTCTATCTTACTCTTCTTTATAGCTTTTTTAGTAGCTTTCTGTTGCCCCCTAAAGATTTCCCAGTCCTCTAATCTCCCAGCACTCTTTGCCACTTTATATGCTTTTTCCTTCAATTTGATACTCTCCCTTATTTCCTTAGATATCCACGGTCGATTTTCCCTCTTTCTTCCGTCCTTCCTTTTTGTTGGTATAAACCTTTGCTGAGCACTGTGAAAAATCACTTGGAAGGTTCTCCACTGTTCCTCAACTGTTCCACCATAAAGTCTTAGCTCCCAGTCTACCTTAGCTAGTTCTTCTCTCATCCCCTTGTAATCTCCTTTGTTTAAACACAAAACACTAGTATTTGATTTTACTTTCTCACCCTCCATCTGTATTTTAAATTCCACCATATTGTGATCGCTCCTTCCGAGAGGATCCCTAACTATGAGATCATGAATCAATCCTGTCTCATTACACAGGACAAGATCTAGGACCGCTTGTTCCCTCGTAGGTTCCATTACATACTGTTCTAGGAAACTATCGCGGATACATTCTATAAACTCCTCCTCACGGTTGCCTTGACCGACCTGGTTAAACCAATCGACATGTAGATTAAAATCCCCCATGATAACTGCTGTACCATTTCTACATGCATCAGTTATTTCTTTGTTTATTGCCTGCCCCACCATCTCGTTACTATTTGGTGGCCGATAGACTACTCCTATCAGTGACTTTTTCGCCTTACTATTCCTGATTTCCACCCAAATGGATTCAACCTTATCCTCCATAGCACCGATGTCATCCCTTACTATTGCCCGGATGTCATCCTTAAATAACAGAGCAACACCACCTCCCTTACCATCCACTCTGTCCTTCCGAATAGTTTGATACCCTCGGATATTTAACTCCCAGTCGTGACCATCCTTTAACCATGTTTCAGTAATGGCCACTAAATCATAGTCATTTACGATGATTTGTGCCACCAACTCATTTACTTTATTCCGAATACTACGAGCATTCAGGTAAAGTACACTTATGTTGGTTTTTTTACCTCTGTTTTGAATCTTAACATCTCCAGTTTTATTCCTTTTGTTATTACTGGGCCTATTCACTGTGCTCCCCTCAGTCACTGTACCTTGTACTGTCGCCCTTATGGATTTCTGACTATGTCTTCTCTGCCTTGCACTTTTCCCCTTACTTCCTTTTGTTTCTGTCCCTGTTTTACTACCTTCCAACTTCCAGCATTGGTTCCCATCCCCCTGCCACATTAGTTTAAACCCTCCCCAACAGCTCTAGAAAACACCCCCCCTAGGACATCGGTTCCAGTCCTGCCCAAGTGCAGACCGTCCGGTTTGTACTGGTCCCACCTCCCCCAGAACCGGTCCCAATGCCCCAGGAATTTGAATCCCTCCCTCTAGCACCATCTCTCAAGCCACGCATTCATCCTATCTATCCTGAAATTCCTACTCTGACTAGCTCGTGGCACTGGTAGCAATCCTGAGATTACTACCTTTGAGGTCCTACTTTTTAGTTTAACTCCTAACTCCCTGAATTCCGCTTGTAGGACCTCATCCCGTTTTTTACCTATATCGTTGGTGCCTATGTGCACCACGACAGCTGGCTGTTCACCCTCCCCCCCCCCCCCCCCCCCCCCCCAGAATGTCCTGCAGCCGCTCCGAGACATCCTTGACCCTTGCACCAGGGAGGCAACATACCATCCTGGAGTCTCGATTGCGTCCACAGAACCTCCTGTCTATTCCCCTTACGATCGAGTCCCCTATCACTATAGCCCTGCCATTTTTCTTCCTGCCCTGCTGTGCAGCAGAGCCAGCCACGGTGCCATGAACCTGGCTGCTGCTGCCTTCCCCTGGTGAGCCATCTTCCTCAACAGTATCCAAAGCGGTATATCTGTTTTGCAGGGAGATGACCGCAGGGGACACCTGCACTGCCTTCCTACTCTTGCTCTTTCTTTTGGTAACCCATTTTCTATCTCCCTCAGTAACCTTCACCTGCGGTGTGACCAACTCGCTAAACGTGCTATCCACGACCTCCTCAGCATCGCTGATGCTCCAAAGTGAGTCCATCCGCAGCTCCAGAGCCGTCAAGCGGTCTAACAAGAGCTGCAACTGAACACACTTCTTGCACGTGAAGGAGCCAGGGACAGTGGACGTGTCCCTGAGCTCCCACATCGCACACGAGGAGCATGACACGGGTCTGGGATCTCCTGCCATGTCTTAAACCCTTGGTAAACTTAAACAACTAGAATTTCAAAATAAAAATAAATAAATTAGACAATGAAAAGAAAAAGAGAGACTACTTACCAGTCACTTACCAGGGTTAAAAAGCACCTCCTCACACTCAATTACCTCACTGCACCAAATTACCAAGTTTAAATCTCTTGAGACTCTGTATGAGTCTCACTCCGGATGTGTCTCCTGGAAAAGTGCTCGCTTACTGTGTGCGCTCTCTGTCTGTCTTTTATACAGACCTCAGCTAACCGATGACTCAAAAAAAAACCTTACCTTCAAAGAGAATAATACAATGTGCCCCTAAACAGGCCTCAACAGGCCTCAGGTGATTGACAGATAACTGCCTCTCAGCAATTAGGGTGGGGGCAGCTTCAACCAATCAGACACTAAGCTCCACACTGCACTTTTAACTGAAAAACAGCAGAATTAGATTTTCCACTTACCTTTGCTGATTTACCTCACTGCACCAAATTACCAAGTTTAAATCTCTCACTCTGTATAAAGCCAGAGGGCACCAGCTTTCCCGCTCTTTCGGGATCCAGCCTCTGGGACAGTCAGAGCTCGTGAGCAGCAGCCAGTACAAACACCATGTGGTAGTCAGTTAGTCTGGTCAGGTTAGCCTCAGGTCTCCAGTCAAGTCAACATAGTGTCAACCCACAGTCGGATATGTAAATAGTTAGCTGTTAAATAAAATCGTGTTGCATCTCATCGAGTGTTGGAAATCTGTCTCTGGCTACACTGCATCAAATGCAGTCCACCTAAACCCAGCCTACCCAACACATCATTGTACCAGGTCTGGAAGCTGAAATTTGATGGACCTACCTTAAGTGAATCAGCGCTGACCAGCAAACAGCCATCCGGTGACATGGAAAACGTCGGCCCTCCTCCACAGCTCCGCATCTCCGGCAACCTCGGTGCAAACTGGAAGATCTTCAAACAGAAGTTCCAGCTCTATCTCGAGGCCGCATCGGACACCAGGAAGATCGCACTCTTCTTCTCCACAGCCGGGTACCACGCCATCCACATCTACAACTCCCTGACATTCGCTGAAGGCGAAGACAAGACGAAATTTAAAACTGTCCTGCTGAAGTTTGACAGCCACTGCGACATTGAGGTGAATGAGAGATTTGAACGGTACATTTTCCAGCAGAGGCTTCAGGATAAGGATGAACCTTTTCAGTCCTTTTTGACCCATCTCCACATCCTCGTGCAGTCACGTCACTATGACTCAACAACTGATTCCATGATCTGGGATCAGATCGTTTTCGGGGTCCACTCCGATTCCCTTCGCCAGCAGCTCCTGAAAGTCAAGCAGCTCACCCTTACCATCGCTATCGAAACGTGCGTTCTCCACGAACATACTAACAATCGGTACTCCCACATCAGGGCGGCAGAAATGGCAAAGCTAAACCCCTACAAGGGGGAACGCTTCCAGGCCATCGCTCAAATGCAGGGCCTGAGTCTTGATGGGAGTGGCCACGCTTTTCACGACCTCTAGCTCATGCGCACGAGACCGACGACCAGCCTGCCCGGATGCACACATCATTCTACCGCACTGCGCATGCGTGTTGGCGCACAGAACGCACTGACATTGGCGTCATGACATGTCCGAATTGTGGATCCGCCCATTTAAAGCGGCAATGCCCGACAAAATCACGACGGTGTCTCCGGCGTGGCAAGCTTGGCCACTAGGCAGCCCTTTGCAAATCTGCTCCACTGCCCAGCAGCCAGCGATCCCAGCCACGGCGCAGAAGGGTCCATTCGGTACAGCAGGCCGTGACAGACTCCGACCCCGACAGTCTACCAGATCCTGATGCTGAGTGCCTCAAATCCCCATACCGGATGGGCATCATTACGAAGCATGCGCTGCCTTTCTCCAAGATAGTGAAGCACCTCCCGATCCTCAGCGTGGATCCCGATGACCAGTGGTGTGCTGTCCTCACAGTCAACAAGGCTCACATCCGGTTCAAACTGGACACCGGCGCATCAGCGAACCTCATCTCGAAATCCAATCTCGATACCATCCGCGTCAGAGCAAGCATTCTTCCACCGGCCTGCCAGCTCCTTGACTATAATGGCAATGCCAGTGCTGCCAGTGGCTCCTGCCAACTTGGAGTTTCCAGTAAGTCATTTAAAGCGACGCTGCGATTCGAGATCGTAGGACCTGCGATAGTTTCCTAGAACAGTATGTAATGGAACCTACGAGGGAACAAGCGGTCCTAGATCTTGTCCTGTGTAATGAGACAGGATTGATTCATGATCTCATAGTTAGGGATCCTCTCGGAAGGAGCGATCACAATATGGTGGAATTTAAAATACAGATGGAGGGTGAGAAAGTAAAATCAAATACTAGTGTTTTGTGTTTAAACAAAGGAGATTACAAGGGGATGAGAGAAGAACTAGCTAAGGTAGACTGGGAGCTAAGACTTTATGGTGGAACAGTTGAGGAACAGTGGAGAACCTTCCAAGCGATTTTTCACAGTGCTCAGCAAAGGTTTATACCAACAAAAAGGAAGGACGGAAGAAAGAGGGAAAATCGACCGTGGATATCTAAGGAAATAAGGGAGAGTATCAAATTGAAGGAAAAAGCATATAAAGTGGCAAAGAGTGCTGGGAGATTAGAGGACTGGGAAATCTTTAGGGGGCAACAGAAAGCTACTAAAAAAGCTATAAAGAAGAGTAAGATAGAGTATGAGAGTAAACTTGCTCAGAATATAAAAACAGACAGTAAAAGTTTTTACAAATATATAAGACAAAAAAGAGTGGCTAAGGTAAATATTGGTCCTTTAGAGGATGAGAAGGGAGTTTTAATAATGGGAAATGAGGAAATGGCTGAGGAACTGAACAGGTTTTTTGGGTCGGTCTTCACAGTGGAAGACACAAATAACATGCCAGCGACTGATAGAAATGAGGCTATGACAGGTGAGGACCTTGAGAGGATTGTTATCACTAAGGAGGGAGTGATGGGCAAGCTAATGGGGCTAAAGGTAGACAAGTCTCCTGGCCCTGATGGAATGCATCCCAGAGTGCTAAAAGAGATGGCTAGGGAAATTGCAGATGCACTAGTGATAATTTACCGAAATTCACTAGACTCTGGGGTGGTCCCGGTGGATTGGAAATTAGCAAACGTGACGCCACTGTTTAAAAAAGGAGGTAGGCAGAAAGCAGGAAATTATAGGCCAGTGAGTTTAACTTCGGTAATAGGGAAGATGCTGGAATCTATCATCAAGGAAGAAATTGCAAGGCATCTGGATAGAAATTGTCCCATTGGGCAGACGCAGCATGGGTTCGTAAAAGGCAGGTCGTGCCTAACTAATTTAGTGGAATTTTTTGAGGACATTACCAGTGCAGTAGATAACGGGGAGCCGATGGATGTGGTATATCTGGATTTCCAGAAAGCCTTTGACAAGGTGCCACACAAAAGGTTGCTGCATAAGATAAAGATGCATGGCATTAAGGGTAAAGTAGTAGCATGGATAGAGGATTGGTTAATTAATAGAAAGCAAAGAGTTGGGATAAATGGGTGTTTCTCTGGTTGGCAATCAGTAGCTAGTGGTGTCCCTCAGGGATCCGTGTTGGGCCCACAATTGTTCACAATTTACATTGATGATTTGGAGTTGGGGACCAAGGGCAATGTGTCCAAGTTTGCAGATGACACTAAGATGAGTGGTAAAGCGAAAAGTGCAGAGGATACTGGAAGTCTGCAGAGGGATTTGGATAGGTTAAGTGAATGGGCTCGGGTCTGGCAGATGGAATACAATGTTGACAAATGTGAGGTTATCCATTTTGGTAGGAATAACAGCAAACGGGATTATTATTTAAACGATAAAATATTAAAGCATGCCGCTGTTCAGAGAGACTTGGGTGTGCTAGTGCATGAGTCACAGAAGGTTGGTTTACAAGTGCAACAGGTGATTAAGAAGGCAAATGGAATTTTGTCCTTCATTGCTAGAGGGATGGAGTTTAAGACTAGGGAGGTTATGTTGCAATTGTATAAGGTGTTAGTGCGGCCACACCTGGAGTATTGTGTTCAGTTTTGGTCTCCTTACTTGAGAAAGCACGTACTGGCGCTGGAGGGTGTGCAGAGGAGATTCACTAGGTTAATCCCAGAGCTGAAGGGGTTGGATTATGAGGAGAGGTTGAGTAGACTGGGACTGTACTCGTTGGAATTTAGAAGGATGAGGGGGGATCTTATAGAAACATTTAAAATTATGAAGGGAATAGATAGATAGATGCGGGCAGGTTGTTTCCACTGGCGGGTGACAGCAGAACTAGGGGACATAGCCTCAAAATAAGGGGAAGTAGATTTAGGACTGAGTTTAGGAGGAACTTCTTCACCCAAAGGGTTGTGAATCTATGGAATTCCTTGCCCAGTGAAGCAGTTGAGGCTCCTTCATTACATGTTTTTAAGGTAAAGATAGATAGTTTTTTGAAGAATAAAGGGATTAAGGGTTATGATGTTCGGGCCGGAAAGTGGAGCTGAGTCCACAAAAGATCAGCCATGATCTAATTGAATGGCGGAGCAGGCTCGAGGGGCCAGATGGCCTACTCCTGCTCCTAGTTCTTATGTTCTTATGTTCTTATGACCTCACAGAGCTTCCCTGCTCAGTGCTCGGGCCTGACAGAGCTTCCCTGTTCGGTGCTCGGGCCTGCAAACCCCTGAACCTGGTTCAGTGAGTCCACACCATGTCATCGTCACCGGCAACGGCCTCGCCTGATGGAAACTTCCAGGCTGAAATTGATGACATCATCACGCAGTACCACAGCGTGTTCAACGCAATGGGCACGCTCCCATACCGACACAAAATCCTGCTCAAACCAAACGCCACCCCTGTAATTCACGCACCACGTCGGGTACCGGCACCCCTCAAGGACCGCCCCAAGCAGCAATTACAGGACCTCCAGGCCCAAGGCATCATATCAAAGGTCACAGAACCCACGGACTGGGTCAGCTCCATGGTCTGCGTCAAGAAGCCGTCAGGGGAGCTTCAAATCTGCATCGACCCCAAGGATCTAAACCGCAACATCATGCGGGAGCATTACCCGATACCAAAACGAGAAGAGTTGACCAGCGAGATGGCTCATGCCAAATTCTTTACGAAGCTGGACGCCTCCAAGGGGTTCTGGCAAATACAGCTGGACGCATCCAGTCGCAAACTGTGCACATTCAATACACCATTCGGTCGCTACTGTTACAACCTAATGCCCTTTGGCATCATCTCTGCCTCAGAGGTATTTCACTGCATCATGGAACAGATGATGGAGGGTATCGAGGGGCTGCGAGTGTACGTTTACGATGTCATAATCTGGTCCACAACTCCTCAGCAGCACGTCGGTCGCCTCGAGCAGGTATTCCACAGGATCCACGAGCATGGCCTCTGACTAAACAGGGCCAAGTGCTGTTGATTCAAGTTTCTGATTCGTGGTCAGACATCAAATTCCTTGGCGACCATATCTCGCAGCAAGACGTGCAGCCAGATGCTGACAAGGTTTCGGCGATCAACGCCATGAAGACCCCAGAGGACAAGAAGGCAGTCCTCCGCTTTCTAAGGATGGTTAACTTCCTCGGGAAGTTCATTCCCAACATGGCGTCCCACACCACAGCCCTCCGCCATCTCGTCAGAAAATCGACGGATATCCAGTGGCTGCCCGCTCATGAGAAAGAATGGCGTGAGCTGAGGGAAAAACTCACCAAGGCCCCGGTGCTGCCGTTTTTCGACCCCGCCAAGGAGACAAATATATCCACTGACGCGAGCCAGGCTGGCATTGGGTCAGTGCTCCTCCAACGGGATGACCCATCCTCCTGGGCCCCAGTTGCGTTTGCCTCCAGAGCCATGACGCCCACTGAGCAAAGGTACTTTCAGATTGAGAAGGAATGCCTGGACCTTCTAACGGGAATCGACAAGTTCCACGACTATGTATCTGGCCTCCCTAAATTCACGGTTGAGACGGACCACTGGCCACTAGTCCACATCATCCAAAAAGACCTCAATGACATGACGCCACGGTTACAACGCATCCTTCTCAAGGTACGCCGCTACAATTTTGACCTGGTCTACTTCCCTGGTAAGGACCTCATTGTTGCAGGTGCCCTTTCCAGGTCTATCACCACACTGTGTGAGCAAACTGACTTTGTCTGTCAAATCAACGGGCAGGTGCAATTCTGTGCCTCCAACTTTCCGGCCTCTGATGAGAGGGTCATTCAGATTCATGAGGAAACGGCCAGGGATCCGCTGCTCCAGCTGGTGATGCAGCACCTCACGAATGGCTGGCAGAAGGGACAGTGTCCCCAGTTTTACAACATCAAGGACGATCTGACGGTGGTGGACGGCATCCTCATGAAGCTTGACAGAATCGTGATTCCGCAGAGCATGCGAGCTATGGTGCTTGGAACAACTCCATGAGGGTCACCTGGGGGTCGAGGAACGTTGACGCAGAGCTCGGGAGGCAGTCTACTGGCCAGGCATCAGCCAGGACGTTGCCAACACGGTCCTCAACTGCCCTACATGTCAAAAATTTCAGCCAGCTCAACCTAAAGAAACTCTGCAGCAACATGAGGTGGTAACCTCCCCATGGTCCAAAGTCGGTGTCAACCTGTTCCACGCCAAGGGGCGTGACTGTCCTCCTGGTCGACTACTTTGCCTAATACCCCGAAGTGGTCAGACTATCTGACCTCACGTTGGCGGCGGTGATTAAGGCATGCAAAGAAACATTTGCTAGACATGGGATACCACTCACGGTGATGAGTGACAACGGCCCCTGTTTTTTTCAGAAGGAGTGGTCTGATTTTGCCCGGCTGTACAATTTTTGCTACGTCGCATCGAGCCCCCACTACCCGCAGTCAAATGGGAAGGCCGAAAAAGGGGTTCACATCGTCAAACGATTACTGTGTAAGGCTGCAGACTCAGGCTCCGACTTCAACCTGGCACTGTTGGCTGACATAGCAACCCCGCTGTCCACTGGGTCGTCTCCAGCGCAGATGCTCATGAATCGCACTCTGCGAACAACAGTTCCAGCCATCCACGTTCCAGACCTTGACAACTTCCCGATCATACAAAAGATGCAGCAGTCCCGGGCCCAACAGAAATCAGTGTATGACGCTCATGCCACTGATCTCCCTGAGCTGGTCCCAACTGATCGAGTTCGTGTTCAGCTGCCTGACGGTGGCTGGTCCGCCACAGCTGTGGTGGTCAAGCAAGTGGCCCCAAGATCGTTCCTCGTCCGCATGGCTGATGGCTCCTTCTAGCTAAGATGAAAAAGGAAGCATACATAGGATCGAGGCAACTCAAAACTGATGAAGCTTTGGAGGATTATCGGGAAAGTAGGACGAATCTCAAACGCGCAATAAAGAGGGCTAAAAGGGGTCATGAAATATCTTTGGCTAACAGGGTTAAGGAAAATCCCAAAGCATTTTATTCATATGTAAGCAGCAAGAGGGTAACTAGAGAAAGGATTGGCCCACTCAAAGACAAAAGAGGGAATTTATGCGTGGACTCACAGGAAATGGGTGAGATTCTTAATGAGTACTTTGCATCGGTATTCACAAAGGAGAGGGACAAGACGGATGTTGAGGCTAGGGATGGATGTTTAAATACTCTCAGTCAAGTTGTCATACGGAAGGGGGAGGTTTTGGGTATTCTAAAAGACATTAAGGTGGACAAGTCCCCAGGACCGGATGGGATCTATCCCAGGTTACTGAGGGAAGCGAGGGTCGAAATAGCTGGGGCCTTAACAGATATCTTTGCAGCATCCTTGAGCACGGGTGAGGTCCCGGAGGACTGGATAATTGCTAATGTTGTCCCTTTGTTTAAGAAGGGTAGCAGGGATAATCCAGGGAATTATAGACCTGTGAGCTTGACGTCAGTGGTAGGCAAACTGTTGGACAAGATACTGAGGGATAGGATCTATTCACATCTGGAAGAAAATAGACTTATCAGTGATAGGCAGCATGGTTTTGTGCAGGGAAGGTCATGTCTTACAAACCTAATAGAATTCTTTGAGGAAGTGACAAAGTTAATTGATGAGTGAAGGGCTGTAGATGTCGTATACATGGACTTTAGTAAGGCGTTTGATAAGGTTTCCCATGGCAGGTTGATGGAAAAAGTGAAGTCGTATGGGGTTCAGGGTGTACTAGCTAGATGGATAAAGAACTGGCTCGGCAACATGAGACAGAGAGTAGTGGTGGAAGGGAGTGTCTCAAAATGGAGAAGGGTGACTAGTGGTGTTCCACAGGGATCCGTACTCGGACCACTGTTGTTTGTGATATACATAAATGACCTAGAGGAAGGTATAGGTGGTCTGATTAGCAAGTTTGCAGATGATACTAAGATTGGTGGAGTTGCAGATAGCGAGGAGGACTGTCAGAGAATACAACAAAATATAGATAGATTGGAGAGTTGGCCAGAGAAATGGCAGATGGAGTTCAATCCAGACAAGTGCGAGGTGATGCATTTTGGAAGATCAAATTCAAGAGCGGACTATATGGTCAATGGAAGGGTCTTGGAGAAAATTGATGTGCAGAGAGATCTGGGAGTTCAGGTCCATTGTACCCTGAAGGTGGCAACGCAGGTTGATAGAGTGGTCAAGAAGGCATACAGCATGCTTGCCTTCATCGGACGGGGTATTGAGTACAAGAGTTGGCAGGTCATGTTACAGTTGTATAGGACTTTGGTTCGGCCACATTTGGAATACTGCGTGCAGTTCTGGTCGCCACATTACCAGAAGGATGTGGATGCTTTAGAGAGGGTGCAGAGGAGGTTCACCAGGATGTTGCCTGGTATGGAGGGTGCTAGCTATGAAGAAAGGTTGAGTAGATTAGGATTGTTTTCATTGGAAAGATGGAGGTTGAGGGGGGACCTGATTGAGGTCTACAAAATTATGAGAGGTATGGACAGGGTGAATAGCAACAAGCTTTTTCCAAGAGTGGGGGTGTCAGTTACAAGGGGTCGTGATTTCAAGGTGAGAGGGGGAAAGTTTAAGGGAGATGTGCGTGGAAAGTTTTTTACGCAGCGGGTGGTGGGTGCCTGGAACGCTTTACCAGCGGAGGTGGTAGAGGCGGGCACGATAGCATCATTTAAGAAGCATCTAGACAGGTATATGAATGGGCGGGAACAGAGGGAAGTAGACCTTGGAAAATAGGAGACAGGTTTAGATAAAGGATCTGGATCGGCGCAGGCTGAGAGGGCTGAAGGGCCTGTTCCTGGGATCGGCGCAGGCTTGGAGGGCCGAAGGGCCTGTTCCTGTGCTGTAATTTTCTTTGTTCTTTGTTCTTTGTTCCTACGACGCAACAGACGGGCGCTGCGCAGACTTCCACGCCCGCCACCCGACCGTGACGTCCCACCTCACACACTGCTTCCTCCAGACGCGCCCTTCCACGAGGCCACCGATCTACCAGCAATCCTGGCGACCTCTGCATTGGCGGTGGTCCCGCCTATCCCAAGTGCAGACGGCCCCTGATCCACCCTTGAGACGGTCAACCAGAATTCGTCGCCCACCACAGAGACTAAACTGATAGACTGAATGTTCGCACAAATTTGTTACTTTATCATTTTGACATCTGTAAATTTCATTTTTGTACTGTTTCATCTGCCCTATATCTGCACAATCTACACCTTCCTATGTATATAAGTCCATTTTAGCACATACTGTATCTAGTCTCCTACATGTACACATCTTCACGCACATGCACCGTTATATTTATTATCTCAACACAAGCTTTTTAAAAAAAAAAAGGAGGAGATGTCATAATATACACACAGGTATATGATGAAGTGCAGACAGGCAGTGATTGACACACAGGATGACCAGTGAACACACAAAACACAGCAGCTAATCACCAGACAGGACACGACCACTATCAAGCCAGAGGGCACCAGGTTTCCCGCTCTCTCGGGATCCAGCCTCTGGGACAGTCAGAGCTTGTGAACATTAGCCAGTGCAAACACCATGTGGTAGTCAGTTAGTCTGGTCAGGCTAGCATCAGGTCTCCAGTCAAGTCAGTATAGTGTCAACCCACACTTGGATATGTAAATAGCTGTTAAATAAAATCGTGTTACATCTCATCGAGTGTTATAAGTCTGTCTCTTGCTACACTGCATCAAACGCAGTCCACCAAGACCCAGCCTACCCAACACATCATGGGCAGCCCGGTAGCATTGTGAATAGCACAATTGCTTCTCAGCTCCAGGGTCCCAGGTTCAATTCCGGCTTGGGTCACTGTCTGTGCGGAGTCTGCACATCCTCCCCGTGTGTGCGTGGGTTTCCTCCGGGTGCTCCAGTTTCCTCCCACAGTCCAAAGATGTGCAGGTTAGGTGGATTGGATATGATAAATTGCCCTTAGTGTCCAAAATTGCCCTTAGTGTTGGGTGGGGTTACTGGGTTGTGGGGATAGGGTGGAGGTGTTAACCTTGGGTAGGGTGCTCTTTCCAAGAGCTGGTGCAGACTCGATGGGCCGAATGGCCTCCTTCTGCACTGTAAATTCTATGAAAAAAAACATCAGGATCTACTCCCATCTGGAAGCAAATGGACATATTACTGAGAGGCAGCATGGTTTTGTGAAGGGGAGGTCGTGTCTCACTAACAAAACAGTTTTTCGAAGAGGTCACAAAGATGATTGATGCAGGTAGGGCAGTGGATGTTGTCTACATGGACTCCAAGGCCTTTGACAAGGTCCCTCATGGCAGACTGATACAGAAGATGAAGTCACACGGGATCAGGGGTGTGCTGGCAAGGTGGATACGAACCGGCTAGGTCATAGAAGGCCGAGGGTAGCCATGGAAGGGTGCTTTTCTAATTGGAGGGCTGTGACTAGTGGTGTTCCACAGGGATCAGTGCTGGGACCTTTGCTGTTTGTAGTATCTATAAATGATTTGGAGGAAAATGTAACTGGTCTGATTAGTAAGTTTGCAGATGACGCAAAGGTTGGTGGAATTGCGGATAAAGATGAGGACTGTCAGATGATACAGCAGGATTTAGATTGTTTGGAGACTTGGGCAGAGAGATGGCAGATGGAGTTTAATCCGGACAAATGTGAGGTAATGCATTTTGGAAGGTCTAATACAGGTAGGGATTATACAGTGAATGGTAGAACCCCCAAGAGTATTGACAGTCAGAGAGATCTAGGTGTACAGATCCACAGGTCACTGAAAGGGGCACCACAGGCGGAGAAGGTAGTCAAGAAGGCATACGGCATGCTTGCCTTCATTGGCCGGGGCATTGAGTATAGAAATTGGCAAGACATGATGCAGCTGTATAGAACCTTAGTTAGGCCACACATGGAGTATAGTGTTCAATTCTGGTCGCCACACTACCAGAAGGATGTGGAGGCTTTAGAGAGGGTGCAGGAGAGATTTACCAGGATGTTGCCTGGTATGGAGGGCATTAGCTATGAGAAGCGGTTGAATAAATTCGGTTTGTTCTCACTGGAACGACGGAGGTTGAGGGGCGACCTGATAGAGGTCTACAAAATTATGAGTGGCATAGTCAGAGTGGATAGTCAGAGGCTTTTCTCCAGGGTAGAGGGGTCAATTACTAGTGGGCATAGATTTAAGGTGCGAGGGACGAGGTTTAGAGGAGATGTACGAGGCAGGTTTTTTACACAGAGCATAGTGGGTGCCTGGAACTCGCTGCCGGAGGAGGTGGTGGAAACAGGGACGATAGTGACGTTTAAGGGGCATCTTGACAAATACATGAATAGGATGGGAATAGAGGAATACCGACCCAGGAAGTGTAGAAGATTGTAGTTTAGACGGGCAGCATGGTCGGCACGGGCTTGGAGGGCTGAAGGGCTTGTTCCTGTGCTGTACTTTTCTTTGTTCTTTGTTTAGAGGAAATGTGTGAGGCACATTGTTTTACAGAGGATAGTGGGTGGCTGGAGCTTGCTGCCGGAGGAGGTGGTGGAAGTAGGGACGATAGTGACGTTTAAGGGGCATCTTGTCAAATACATGAATTAAAAAAATTTAGCGTATCCAATTATTTTTTTCCAATTAAGGGGCAATTCAGCGTCGCCAATCCACCTAACCTGCACATCTTTGGGTTGTGGGGGTGAAACCCACGTAGACACGGGGAGAATGTGCAAACTCCACATGGACAGTGACCCAGAGCCGGGATTCGAACCCGTGTCCTCAGCGCCGTAGGCAGCAATGCTAACCACTGTGCCACCGTGCTGCCCAGTCAAGTACATGAATAGGAATCCAGGGACTTGGACCCAAGTGTTTTAGGTTAAGCAGCATGGTCAGCCCAGGCTCGGAGAGCCGAACGGCCTGTTCTCTGTTGTGGAAGCAGAACCTTTGACTATTTTACAGGCAGAGGTGATTCTGATGTGAGACTATTTTACTCTCAGATCCGCTATGATCTTTTGTTTGTATGTTTACTGGAGTGAATGGTCTACTCCTAGCTCTATATTCCACATTCTTGTTCTGATGGTTTCCTGATGGGCTGTGTGCCTCCACCTCAGCAATGAACATTTCAAACACTGCCTTTGATGTCACTTTCTAATCTTAAATGGGGAGGGGGGCTTGAGCGCCTGCTCCTGTTATGTAACTGTTGTTATTAGAGAATTTTGTCTCCTCCTTCCTGTGGTGGAAGGGACACGGCATGCTGGCCTTAATCAACCGGGACATTGAGTACCAAAATTGGCGAATCATGCTGCAGCTGTACAGGACCTTAACTAGCCCACATTTAGAATATTGTGTTCAATTCTGGTCACCACACTACCAGAAGGATGTGGAGGCTTTAGAGAGGGTGCAGAATAGATTTACCAGGATGTTGGCTCAGATCCAAAATTGGTAAAAGGCGTTTTACAATATGGAGGAAGCGAGAGATCGCGGGAGTGGGCGGAAACGTTGTGTAAAGTTGTTTTAAGCCGCAAACCTCGGAAAACTTTCGAAGGGCCTGTTCCTGTGCTGTACTTTTCTTTGTTCTTTGTTCATTAACTGTTTCTTAATAGCTTCTTCATGTTTTGGATTTTAAGCACAGTTTGTTTTTGCTAATACTCTGGCACACTCTACTGGTTTAAACAGGTACTGCCAGGTCTGAATGGGGATGCTCAGTGTTGATAAATGTGACTGTTAGGGCAGCATGGTGGCGCAGTGGTTAGCACTGATGTGTCACGGTGCCGAGATTCCAGTTTCGATCCCGGCTCTGGGTCACTGTCCGTGTGGAGTTTGCACATTCTCCCCGTGTTTGCGTGGGTTTCGCCCCCACAGCCCAAAGACGTGCAGCTAAATTGCCCCTTAATTGGAAAAAATTAATTAGGTACTCTAAATGTATTAAATAAATAAATGTTGCTGTCGCCTTGTTGCACAATGTGTGCTGTCAACTTTGATCTTCATGTTTGGCACTGGGCTGGTGGGAAGTTTCAATGATATTCAGTATCCTGTCTCACATGAGAATGCTGCTAATCAAACTGAAAATTTGAATTAAAATATTTATTAAAAAAAGAATGGTGCTAATGTGTTTGTTTAATATTTTATTTGATGCCGTTTTTCTTTGTGTTTTTATTTTGATTTATTCCCGCCCATGTTTTCGGATGTTGAAATTCCCTGTGTGGCTAATGGTCGTTCAGAAGACCCTGGATCATGCTCTGAGGACTTGGGTACAAATCCCACAGCAACGGGAAAACCTGGAATTATAAACTGGTCCAATCTGCCCACTCTACTGTTGTCGATGATTGTCAAACCCATTTGCTTCCGTGATGTCCACCTCACCGGACTGTGCCGTACAACCTGAAGGCTTCTCTATTCACCGGGCGGACCGCACGGCATCTTCAGGCAAAGCGAAGGGTGGAGGGGTTTGCCTCCTCATCAACTCCTCCTGGTGCTTGGATGTGGCGACCCTGGCGACCTACTGCTCCCCAGACCTGGAATACCTGACCGTAAAGTGCCGCCCATACTATCTTCCACGTGAGTTCACTTCAGCCATTATCACAGCGGCCTACATCCCACCCCAGGCAGAAGTGAGGAAGGCGCTGGATGAACTGTACACAGTTATAAACAACTATGAAACAGAACACCCGGAGGCCTTGTTCATCGTGGCCGGAGACTTCAACAAGGCCAACCTCAAGAGTGTACTGCCAAAATTCCACCAGCACATCTCCTGTCCCACCAGGGGCGACAACACTCTTGACCACTGCTACTCAAAAATCAAGGGCGCCTACCGTTCCATCCCCCGACCGCATTTTGGGAAATCAGACCATAAGACTGTCCTCCTCCTCCCGGCTTACAAGCAGAAACTCAAGCGGGAGAATCCAGCTAAGAAGGTTGTGCAGTGCTGGTCCGAGGAGACAGAAGAGCTCTTACGTGACTGCTTGGAGACAGTGGACTGGTCCATATTTAAGAACTCAGCGACTAACTTAAATGAGTATGCCACCACCGTCACAGACTTCATCAGCAAATGTGTGGACGACTGCGTGCCAAAGAAAGCAGTACGTACGTTCCCCAACCGGAAACCATGGCTCAGTCGCAAGATTGACTCCCTACTGAAGGACAGATCTGAGGCGTTCAAGGCAGACGACCCTGTCCTATACAAGAAATCCAGGTACGACCTCTGCAAAGCCATCCGAGATGCCAAGAGAGAATATCAAACCAAGCTAGAGTCACAGACAGACTCTCGGTGGTTGTGGCAAGGACTAAACAACATAACGGGCTACAAAGCGAAGCCGAGCAGTATCTCGGGCAGCAGTGCACCCCTCCCCAATGAACTTAATGCATTCTATGCTCAGTTCGAGCAGGTAACCAACAATCCGCTATCGAGTGCCCCAGCAACCCATAATTCACCCATACCCACCATCACAGATCCGAAGTCAGATCGGCCTTCCTGAAAGTGAACCCATGGAAGGCGACGGGCCTGGACAGGATCCCTGTTCGTGCACTCAGAGCCTGCGCGGACCAGCTGGCAGAGGCATTCACAGACATCTTTAACCTATCCCTACTCCACTCCGAGGTCCCCACCTGCTTCAAGAAGACCACCATCATACCGGTACCAAAGAAGAACCAGGCAACGTGCCTCAATGACTACCGTCCGGTGGCCCTGACGTCAGTTGTAATGAAATGCTTCGAGAGGTTGATCATGAAGCGCATCACCTCCATACTCCCGGAACACCTTGATCCACTTCAATTCGCATACCGTCGCAACCGGTCCACATCAGACACCATTTCCCTGGCCCTACACTCATCCCTAGAGCATCTCGAAAACAAGGATTCCTACATCAGACTCCTATTTATTGACTACAGCTCCACCTTCAACACCATAATCCCAGCCAAGCTCATATCAAAGCTCCAAAACCTAGGACTTGGCTCCTCCCTCTCCAACTGGATCCTTGACTTTCTGACCAACAGACCACAATCAGTAAGAATGAACACCAACACCTCCTCCACAATAGTCCTCAATACTGGTGCCCCGCAAGGCTGCGTACTTAGCCCCCTACTCTACTCCCTGTACACACACGACTGCATGGCAAAACTTGGTTGCAACTCCATCTACAAGTTTGCTGACGATACGACCATAGTGGGTCGGATCTCGAATAACGACGAGTCCGAATACAGGAGGGAGATAGAGAACCTAGTGGAGTGGTGCAGCGACAACAATCTCTCCCTCAATGCCAGCAAAACTAATTAGCTGGTCATCAACTTCAGGAAGCAAAGTACTGTACACACCCCTGCCAGCATCAACGGAGCCGAGGTGGAGATGGTTAGCAGTTTCAAATTCCTAGGGGTGCACATCACCAAAAATCTGTCCTGGTCCACTCAAATCGACGCTATCACCAAGAAAGCACAACAGCGCTTATACTTCCTCAGGAAACTAAGGAAATTCGGCATTTCAACATTAACCCTTACCAACTTTTACAGGTGCACCATAGAAAGCATCCTATCGGACTGCATCACAGCCTGGTATGGCAACTGCTCGGACCAGGACCGCAAGGAACTTCAGAGAGTCGTGAATACCGCCCAGTCCATCCCACGAACCTGCCTCCCATCCATTGGCTCCATCTACACCTCCCGCTGCCGGGGGAAAGCAGGCAGCATAATCAAGGAACCCTCCCACCCGGCTTTCTCACTTTTCCAACTTCTTCCATCGGGCAGGAGATACAGAAGTCTGAGAACACGCACGAACAGACTCAAAAACAGCTTCTTCCCCACTGTCACCAGACTCCTAAATGACCCTCTTATTGACTGACCTCATTAACACTACACCCTGTATGCTTCATCCGATGCCAATGCTTATGTAGTTACATTGTATATCTTGTGTTGCCCTATTATGTATTCTCATGTATTTTCTTGAATTGTGTTTAATTTCCTTTTCTTCCCATGGACTGAATGATCTGTTGAGCTACTTGCAGAAAAATACTTTTAAACAATAAAATATTAAAGCATGCTGCTGTGCAGAGAGACCTGGGTGTGCTTGTGCATGAGTCACAGAAAGTTGGTTTACAGGTGCAACAGGTGATTAAGAAGGCAAATGGAATTTTGTCCTTCATTGCTAGAGGGATGGAGTTTAAGACTAGGGAGGTTATGCTGCAATACTGTGATGGACTGGGCGGTATTCACGACCTTCTTAAGTTCCTTGCGGTCCTGGGCCGAGCAGTTGCCATACCAGGCTGTGATGCAGCCCGATAGGATGCTTTCTATAGTGCATCTGTAAAAGTTGGTAAGAGTCAATGTGGACATACCGAATTTCCTTAGTTTCCTGAGGAAGTATAGGCGCTGTTGTGCTTTCTTGCTGATAGCGTTGATGTGCCCTCCAGCAGAGGGCAGCAGAGCAGAGCTTCTGATTGGCTGTTCCGGGGAGAATTGCATATGTGCAGTGCGGTCAGCGTAAGTTGAAGGTGTACCTGCGCAAGTGACCCGAGGAGGTCGAGTGAAGGCAAGCATTCAGCAGAGGGCAGCAGAGCAGAGCTTCTGATTGGCTGTTCCAGGGAGATTTGCATACATGCAGTGCGGTCAGCGTAAGTTGAAGGTGTACCTGCGCAAGTGACCCGAGGAGGTCGAGTGAAGGCAAGCATCCAGCAGAGGGCAGCAGAGCAGAGCTTCTGATTGGCTGTTCCGGGGAGATTTGCATACGTGCAGTACGGTCAGCGTAAGTTGAAGGTGGTTTGTGAAGGGGCTGTTCTTGAGTGACAGCTTTACCCGAAACACTACTTAGGTAGTGTCTCCCACCCATTCTCCTCCTCTAACCAAAAAAAAAGTTCTGTCCATCGGATTGCTAAACTAACAAGTTTTTTTTTTAGTTTTTAGTTTTCAGTGCTTGGGAAGTTAGTTCAGTGGGAATGGAGGCCAGGGCAGTTGAATGTTCCTCCTGCAGAATGTGGGAGGAAAGGGTCACCTCGAGTGTCCCTGCTGACTACATCTGCGGGATGTGCAGCCAACTCCAGCTCCTCGAGAACCGCGTTATGGACCTGGAGCTGGAGCTGGATGAACTTCGGATCATTCGGGAGGCGAGGGGGTTATTGAGAGGAGTTATAGGGAGGTAGTCACACCTCAGGTAAAAGAAGTAGGTAGATGGGTTACCGTCAGGGGAGGGAGAGGGAACCGGCAGACAGTGCAGGAATCCCCTGTGGTCGTTCCCCTCTATAACAAGTATACCGTTTTCGATACAATTGCGGAGGACGACTTACCAGGGGTAAGCAATGGGGCACAGATCTCTGGCACAGAGTCTGTCCCTGTTGCTCAGAAGGGAAGGGAGAAGAGGAACAGAGCCCTTGTCATTGGGGACTCCATAGTTAGAGGAACAGACAGGAGGTTCTGTGGGAACGAAAGAGACTCACGGTTGGTGTGTTGCCCCCCCCAGGTGCCAGGGTTCGTGATGTCTCTGATCGTGTTTTTGGGATCCTTAAGGGGGAAGGGGAGCAGCCCCAAGTCGTGGTCCACATAGGTACCAACGACATAGGTAGGAAGAGAGATGGGGATTTGAGACAGAAATTCAGGGAGCTAGGGTGGAAGCTGAGAGCTAGAACAAACAGAGTTGTTATCTCTGGGTTGTTACCCGTGCCACGTGCTGGTGAAGTGAGAAATAACGAGAGAGAGGAGTTGAACACGTGGCTACAGGGATGGTGCAGAAGGGAGGGTTTTGGTTTCATAGATTATCATAGAATTTACAGTGCAGAAGGAGGCTATTCGGCCCATCGAGTCTGCACCGGCTCTTGGAAAGAGCACCCTACCCAATGTAAACACCTCCACCCTATCCCATAACCCAGTAATCCCACCCAACACTAAGGGCAATTTTGGACACTAAGGGCAATTTAGCATGGCCAATCCACCTAACCTGCACATCTTTGGACTGTGGGAGGAAACCGGAGAACCCGGAGGAAACCCATGCACACACGGGGAGGATGTGCAGACTCTGCACAGACAGTGACCCAAGTAGGAATCGACCCTGGAACCCTGGAGCTGTGAAGCTGTGCTATCCACAATGCTACCGTGCTGCCCATCCTGGATAATTGGGGCTTATTCTGGGGTACGTGGGACCTCTACAAACAGGATGGTCTTCACCTGAACCAGAGGGGTACCAATATCCTGGGGGGGGAGATTTGCTAGTGCTCTTCGGGGGGGGTTTAAACTAATTCAGCATTGGGGTGGGAACCTAAATTGTAGTCCCAGTGTACAGGATGTTGAGAGTAGTGAGGTCAGGGATAGGGTTAAAAGTTCGAAAGAGGGCACTGGCAAGCAAGACGCTGGTTTGAAGTGTGTCTAATTCAACGCCAGGAGCATCCGTAATAAGGTGGGTGAGCTTGCAGCATGGGTTGGTACCTGTGATCTCGATGTTGTGGCGATTTCGGAGACATGGGTAGAGCAGGGACAGGAATGGTTGTTGCAGGTTCCAGGATTTAGATGTTTCTGTAAGAACAGAGAAGATGGTAAAAGAGTGTGGGGGGGGGGGGGGGGGGTGGAGGGGGGGGGGGGGTGGCATTGTTAATCAAGGAAAGTATTATGGCGGTAGAAAGGACATTTGAGGACTCGTCTACTGAGGTAGTATGGGCCGAGTAAGGATCAGGAGAGGAGAGGTCACCCTGTTGGGAGTTGTCTATGGACCTCTGAATAATTCCAGAGATGTAGAGGAAAGGATAGCAAAGATGATTCTCGGCAGGAGCGTGAGTAACAGGGTAGTTGTTATGGGGGACTTTAACTTTCCAAATATTGACTGGAAATACTATAGTTCGAGTACTATAGAGGGGTCAGTTTTTGTGCAGTGTGTGCAGGAGGGTTTTCTGACACAGGATGTAGACAGGCCAACAAGGGGCGAGGCCACATTGGATTTGGTACTGGGTAATGAACCCGGCCAGGTGTTAGATTTAGATGTAGGTGAGCACTTTGGTGATAGTGATCACAATTTGGTTATGTTTACTTTAGCAATGGGCAGGGATAGGCATATACCGCAAGGCAAGAATTATAGCTGGGGGAAACGCAATTCTGATGCTATTCGGCAAGATTTAGGATGTCTAGGATGGGGAAGGAAACTGCAGGGGATGGGTACAATCGAAATGTGGAGCTTTTTCAAGGAACAGCTACTGCATGTCCTTGATAAGTATGTACCTGTCAGGCAGGGAGGAAGTTGTCGAGCAAGGGAACTGTGGTTTACTAAGGAAGTTGAAGCACTTGTCAAGAGGAAGAAGAAGGCTTCTGTAAGGATGAGACATGAAGGCTCAGTTAGGGCACTTGAGAGTTACAAGTTAGCCAGGAAGGACCTAAAGGGAGAGTTAAGAAGAGTGAGGAGAGGACACGAAAAGTTGTTGGCGGATAGGATCAAGGAAAACCCTAAGGCTTTCTATAGGTATATCAGGAACAAAAGAATGACTAGAGTAAGATTTGGGCCAATCAAGGGTAGTAGTGGAAAGTTGTGTGTGGAATCAGAGGAGATAGGGGAAGTGTTAAATGGATATTTTTCGTCAGTGTTTACACTGGAGAAAGACAATGTTGTCGAGGAGAATACTCAGGTTCAGTCGACCAGGCTAGATGGAATTGAGGTTCACAAGGAGGAGGTGTTAGCAATTTTGGAAAGTGTAAAAATAGATAAGTCCCCTGGGCCAGATTGGATTTATCCTAGGATTCTCTGGGAAGCCAGGGAGAAGATTGTAGAGCCTTTGTCCTTGATCTTTTTGTCATCTTTGTCGACAGGAATAGTGCCGGAAGACTGGAGGATAGCAAATGTTGTCCCCTTGTTCAAGAAGGGGAGTAGAGACAACCCTGGTAATTATAGACCTGTGAGCCTTACTTCGGTTGTGGGTAAAATGTTGGAAAAGGTTATAAGAGATAGGGTTTATAATCATCTTGAAAATAACAAGTTGATTAGCGATAGTCAACACGGTTTTGTGAAGGGTAGGTCATGCCTCACAAACCTTATTGAGTTTTTTGAGAAGGTGACCAAACAGGTGGATGAGGGTAAAGCGGTTAATGTGGTGTATATGGATTTCAGTAAGGAGTTTGATAAGGTTCCACACTGTAGGCTATTGCAGCTAATCCACCCCTTTTACATCCCCCTCTATCCTGCCTGAAATATCTAAATCCTGGAATGTTAAGCTACCAATCCTATCCCTTCCCTCAACCAAGTCTCCGTAATGGTAACAACATCACAGTTCCAAGTACTAGTCCAAGCTCTAAGTTCATCTGCTTTACCAGTTATTCTTCTCGTATTGAAACAAATGCATTTCAGATCACCAGCCCCGCCGTGTTCAGCAGCATCTCCCTGTCTGCTCTTCCTCGGAGTCTTACTGGGCCAATTCTCTAGTTCCCTCTCAATTATACACCTTCTGACTTATTGCTCTGCTTCCTACACCCCCCCCCCCCTTCCCGCCATACTGTTTAAATCATCCCGAGTGACTCGAGCAAACCTCCCAGCCAGGATATGAACACCCCTCTAATTTAGATGCAACCTGTCCTTCTTGTACAGGTCCCACCTGCCCCGGAAGAGATCCCAATGGTCCAGAAATCTGAAACCCTCCCTCCTACACCAGCTGTTTAGCCACATGTTTAGCTGCTCCAATTTCTAGCCTCACTGGCATGTGGCACAGGGATTAAGATTAAACTGAGATTACAACTCGGGAGGTCCTGCTTTTTACCTTTCCACCTAACTCCCTGAACTCCTGCTGCAGGACCTCATCACTCTTCATGTCTATGTCGTTAGCACCAATATGTACCATGACCACTGCTGCTCACCTTCTGGAAGTCCTGTGTTCATTCAGAGACATCCTTGACCCTGGCACCAGGAGGAAAACACACCATCCTGGAGTCTCTTTCACTTCCACAGAAGCGGCTATCTGTACCCTGTTGTGGGCCGGGGTTTAGAAACTCCAAAGTATATCATCAAGTTGACCTGACTTGAAACTGTTTATTGAAATAGGACAGGATGAGCACAAGAGCCTGCCTTTCAGATGTTATTCAACAGAGGCCTCAGACGCTTTTAATCAAAATACAAGCTTTATTTTACGAATTTAGTTAACATTTTTATAAACACACACAATAAGCATTTTTATCAACTCCAAACATAAAGACCCCACACAGCTACAGTAAGCTATGCAAAACCCTGAAAGAACTTCCCCTTAACTGTTCCAATTCAAAAACAAAATCCAAGTAAAACCATAAACTCCAAAGTAATAAATTCATAACAAACTCATGAATTGCTTTTCAAAGGTGTTGCTCAGCACACGGCATTCTCACTGGTACAAGCCTTGTTATTGATACTCTGTCCCCTTTTCAAACAGCAGGTTTGAATTTCTTCCAGAAAGTAATTATCTCTTTTCAGTTATCAAACAGCCTGGAAACAGCTTTTACTATGAAGCTGGAGAAACCCTTCTTTCAACCTGTGCAGTTCAAACCCAGTCCAAACTCAAAGCAAAAGTAAAACTCAGAGCCACAGACCATAAGACATAGAAGCAGAATTAGGCCACTCGGCCCATCGAGTCTGCTTCGCCACTCAATCATGGCTAATATTTTCTTATCCCCATTCTCCGGGCTTCTCCCCATAATCCCTGATCCCCTTATTAATCAAGAACCTATCTATCTCTGTCTTAAAGACACTCAGTGATTTGGCCCATGCAGCCTTCTGCGGCAAAGAGTTCCACAGATTCACCATCCTCTGGCTGAAGAAATTCCTCCTCATCTCTGTTTTAAAGAATCATCCCTTTAGTCTGAGGCTGTGCCCCCTGGTTCTAGTTTGTCCTACAAGTGGAAACATCCTCTCCATGTCTGCTCTATCCAGGCCTCGCAGTATCCTGCAATTTTCAATAAGATCCCCCCTCATCCTTCTAAACTCCAATGAGTACAGACCCAGACTCCTCAACCGTTCCTCATACGACAAGCTCTTCATTCCAGGGATCATTCTTGTGAACCTCCTCTGGACACAGCTCCACCCACACAATGACATCACTGAAGCCATGTGATAAGACAAAAACATTTCTTAAAGGGACACTCCCATGAGAACCCCAAACTATAGAATCCCCTATAACTATTGTTCTATTGTTCTTTGCCCCTCCCTGCTTAACAACAGACAGATATTATGCCACTGCTCTGGCTGCTGCTGCTGTTATCCGCTGATAGGCCATTCCCCACATCAGTATCCAAAACAGTATACTTGTTTGAGAGGGGGATGACTACGGGAGTCCTGCAATGGCTGCCTGTCCCTTCTAGCGGTCACCCATCTGTCTGCCTGCACCTTGTGTGTAACCACATCTCTAAACCTTCCTTCTATGGTGCATTCCGCCAAATGCATGCTCCTAAATGCATCCAACTGCTGATCCTCACGGTCTATGAGGATCTGCAATTGGGTGGACGTCCTGCAGATGCAGTTGTCCAGAATGCTGGAAGCTTCACGGATCTGTCCATCAAAAAGAGTGGTTCAGTAGCACGACTACTGACTGAAGCTGTCGAGCAGTGAACACTCCGCTTCTGGAAGGTGGTTGATGAAGCAGCTGAAGATGGTTAGGCCTTGGGTACTACCCTGAGGAACTCTAGCACTGATATTCCAGGACTAAGAGTACGGCAAGTTCTGGAGCACAAGTATTCAGTACATTTACCAGAATATTGCCAGAGCCAATTCTGAGGGGAATAGATAGGCGTTTTAGTGGCCTTAAACGAGACTCCAGGGTGGCGATGAGGGCCGTGTGTGAGTGGTGTTGCCCCAGGAGGCCTGTGCTTGTGGACTGGCAGCTTGGAAGCTCCTGGCGGCCGGTGTTGGGGTCTGCCTGTTAGATCAGGGCAGGTGTAGAGAGAGACGCCGACAGAGATTGTGCCGAATCTGGCGGGGAATCCGATCAAAGTCTGGCCACCTTTCCCGCGTGGGCCATGACCGCCTCCTTGGTTTGGCCACATGTTGGGGTAGTGGGCCTGGGCTAGGGGGAAAGAGGAAATGATCCTGTCTCGGATTCTGGGTTTGTTTCCCCTCGGAGAAACTGGTGAGAGCTATTCTGAGCAGACATAGACCATAGGTCATAAAATTCACGGTGTGTGAATTTACCTGATGGACATGGTCAAGTTTTTCCCGTGTGTAACAAGAGTTTATACACGGAGGGACTCGGGGTGAGAGGCGATGTGGAGTTTGTAATTAATGCCGAACAGGCAATGATGTCCAGCCTCAGTTGGCCAGTGAAGTGGGAGCCTTGGTCTGACTCACTACTCCGGGGCAGGCCCCATTGATGCCCTATGCTGCTCTTGCTCATGTATTTGCTTTGTTTGGCCCATTGTTCCGCACTGTAACCAATCACTGTTTGTCGTTGTACCCATTGTTAATGTTCTCTGTCGATTATTCTTTTTGTCTACTATGTACGTACTGTGTACATTCCCTTGGCTGCAGAAAAATACTTTTCACTGAACTTCGGTACATGTGACAATAAATCAAATCAAATCAAAATCATTGTGCAAAACGCTGTTGGACCAGGAGTTTGGCAGTAATTTACCTGTGTTTGTTCGTGTGGGGCAGGGATCTACCCGTTTGGTGAAGGGATCTATGATAACTGTATGCCTTTGACAAGGTGCCACACAAAAGGTTGCTGCATAAGATAAAGATGCATGGCATTAAGGGTAAAGTAGTAGCATGGATAGAGGATTGGTTAATTAATAGAAAGCAAAGAGTGGGGATTAATGGGTGCTTCTCCGGTTTGTGATCAATAGCTAATCCTAACCCTAACCCTCAGGGATCCGTGTTGGGCCCACAATTGTTCACAATTTACATAGATGATTTGGAGTTGGGGACCAAGGGCAATGTGTCCAACTTTGCAGATGAGTGGTAAAGCGAAAAGTGCAGAGGATACTGGAAGTCTGCAGAGCGATTTGGGTAGGTTAAGTGAATGGGCTAGGGTCTGGCAGATGGAATACAATGTTGACAAATGTGAGGTTATCCATTTTGGTAGGAATAACAGCAAACGGGATTATTATTTAAACAATAAAATATTAAAGCATGCCACTGTGCAGAGAGACCTGGGTGTGCTAGTGCATGAGTCACAGAAAGTTGGTTTACAGGTGCAACAGGTGATTAAGAAGGCAAATGGAATTTTGTCCTTCATTGCTAGAGGGATGGAGTTTAAGACTAGGGAGGTTATGCTGCAATTGTATAAGGTGTTAGTGAGGCCATGCCTAGAGTATTGTGTTCAGCTTTGGTCTCCTTACTTGAGAAAGGACGTACTGGCACTGGAGGGTGTGCAGAGGAGATTCACTAGGTTAATCCCAGAGCTGAAGGGGTTGGATTATGAGGAGAGGTTGAGTAGACTGGGACTGTACTCGTTGGAATTTAGAAGGATGAGGTGGGATCTTATAGAAACATATAAAATTATGAAGGGAATAGATAGGATAGATGCGGGCAGGTTGTTTCCACTGGCGGGTGACAGCAGAACTAGGGGGCATAGCCTCAAAATAAGGGGAAGTAGATTTAGGAATGAGTTTAGGAGGAACTTCTTCACCCAAAGGGTTGTGAATCTATGGAATTCCTTGCCCAGTGAAGCAGTTGAGGCTCCTTCGTTAAATGTTTTAAGATAAAGATAGATTGTTTTTTGAAGAATAAAGGGATTAAGGGTTATGGTGTTTGGGCCGGAAAGTGGAGCTGAGTCCATGAAAGATCAGCCATGATCTCATTGAATGGTGGAGCAGGCTCGAGGGGCCAGATGGCCTACTCCTGCTCCTAGTTCTTATGTTCTTATGTATTTAAATCCCCCCCCCCCGCACAGGTGGGTAGGGGCCCAACATAGTCAATTTGGGGATTTTTCCAGGGACCCTCAACTGGTCCAGTGTGCCTTAGCTCACCCGTAGGGCTCTATTTATGTGGGTCGATTTATGCACAAATTATTCAGTGTTGTGGTTGAGATCTTTAACAAGATCAGGCCTGTGGTTTCTATCCCCCGATGTCACTAGGCATCATGGCATTGATAGTCTACCGCAGGATGCAGCAGGATTGAGATCGTTTGGAGACTTGGGCAGAGAGATGGCAGATGGAGTTTAATTCAGACAAATGTGAGGGCTTAGGAGAGCGAGGAGGGGGCATGAGAAGTCCTTGGTGGATCGGACCAAGGAAAACCCCAAGGCTTTTTACTCTTATGTGAGAAATAAAAGAATGACCAGGGTGAGCTTAGGGCCGGCAAGGACAGTAGTGGGTGATGTGTTAGGTAGGCTGGGTCTATGTGGACTGCGTTTGATGCAGTGTAGAGCGAGACAGGCTTCCAACACTTGATGAGTTGCAACACGATTTTATTTAACATCTAGCTATATTACATGCTTAACTGTGGGTTGACACTATGCTGAGTTGACTGGAGACCTGAGGCTAACCTGACCAGACTAACTGACTACCACATGGTGTATGTTCTAGTTGCTGCTCACGGGCTCTGACTGTCTCAGAGGCTGGATCCTGAGAGAGCGGGAAAACTAGTGCCCTCTGGCTTTATAGTGGCCGTTTCCTGTCTGATGATTGGCTGCTGTGTTCTGTGTGTTCATTGGTTATCCTGTGTGTCAATCACTGCCTGTCTGTGCGCCATCACATATTAGTGTGTATGTTATGACATCTCCCCCCCTTGTTTTACTTAAAACATGTGTACAGGTCAATAAATAGTGAGTGTGTGTATATGTGAGCCTGACTATATACAAATTATGTGAACGTATTTACATGGGAAGGTGTCTACTGCAGATAGAGGGCTTACAACAAAATAGGAAGAAACAATATGTACAGATGTGTAAACGATGAGATAACAGGTAAGGCAACATTCAGTTTATAAATTCATATCTCTGTGGCGGGCAACAAATTCTGGTTGGCCGACGAGCATTTGGCTCTGTTGAGTAGGTGGCCATGCTCGTGGATCCTATGGAATACTCGTTTGAGGCAAGGGATTAGTGAGATCCTTAATGAATATTTCTCGTCAGTATATACTGTTGAGAAAGGCAGGAATGTTCGGGAACTTGAGGAAATAAATAGTGACGTCTTGAGGAGTGTACATATTACAGAGAAGGAGGTACTGGAGATGTTAAAGCGCATCAAGCCAGATAAATCCCCGGGACCTGATGAAATGTATCCCAGGATGTTGTGGGAGGCTCGGGATGAAATTTCCGGCCCCCTAGCTGAGATATTTGAAGCATCGACAGTCACAGACAGGTGCCTGAATATTGGAGGCAGCAAATGTTGAGCCTTTGTTTAAGAAGGGCCGCAGGGAAAAGCCTGGAAACTACTGACCAGTGAGCCTGACTTCTGTGGTGGGTAAGTTGTTAGAAGGTATTCTGAGGGACAGGATCTACAGACATTTAGACAGGCAAAGGGCTAATTAGGGACAGTCAGCGTGGCTTTGTAAGGGGAAAGTCATGTCTCACCAATTTGATTGAGTGTTTTGAAGGGGTAACCAAGAAGGTAGATGAGGGTAGTGCAGTCGCTGTTGTTTACATGGACTTTAGCCAGGCCTCTGACAAGGTCCCACATGGCGGGTTGTGGCTAAAGTTTAAATCTCACGGAATCCAGGGTGAGGTAGCCAATTGGATACAAAATAGGCTCGGCGATCGTAGCCAAAGGGTGGGTGTGGAGGGTTATTATTCAAACTGGAGGCCTGTGACCAGGGGGCTGCCTCAGGGATCAGTGCTGGGTCACTGTGATTGTTATGGATGAGAATGTAGGTTAGTAAGTTTGCAGATGACACCAAGATTGGTGGCACAGTGGACAGTGAAGAAGATTATCTAGGATTGCAACAGGATCTTGACCAATTGGGCCAGTGGGCTGATGAATGGCAGATGGAGTTTCATTTGGATAAATGTGAGCTGATGCATTTTGGGAGATCAAATCAGGGCAGGACCTACTCAGTTAATGGTAGGGAGTTGGGGAGAGTTACAGAACAAAGAGATCTCGGGGTACAGGTTCATAGCTCCTTGAAGGTGGAGTGGCAGGTGGACAGGGTGGTGAAGAAGGCATTCAGCAGGCTAGGTTTTATTGGTCAGAACATTGAATACAGGAGTTGGGGCGTCTTGTTGAAGTTGTACAAGACATTGGTCAGACCACACATGGAATACTGTGTTCAGTTCTGGTCACCCTATTGTAGGAAGGATATTGTTAAACTAGAAAGAGTGCAGAAGAGATTTACGAGGATGCTCCCAGGATTTGATGGTCTGAGTTATAAGGAGAGGCTGGATAGGCTGGGACTATTTTCCCTGGAGCGTAGGAGGCTTAGGGATCTTCTTATAGAGATCTATAAAATAATGAGGAGCACAGATAAGGCAAATAGTCAACATCTTTTCCCAAAGGTAGAGGAGTCTAGAACTAGAGGGTTTAAGGTGAGAGGGGAGAGATACAAAAGAGACCAAAGGGGAAATGTCTTCACACAGAGGGGGGTGAGTGTCTGGAACAAGCTGCCAGAGGCTGTGGGAGAGGGGAGTATAATTTTGTCTTTTGAAAAGCATTCAGACAGTTACATGGGCAGGATGGTATAGAGGTATATGGGCCAAATGTGGGCAAGTGGGTCTAGCTTACTGATAGAAACTGAACAAAGAACAAAGATCAATACAGCACAGGAACAGGACTTCGGCCCTGCCAGCCTGCGCCGACCATGGTACCTGCCTAAACTAAAACCGACTGCACTTACGGAGTCCGTATTCTCCCATTCCCACCCTATTCATATATTTGTCTAGATGTCCCTTAAATGCCGCTATCGTAGCTGCTCCCACAACCTCCCCAGGCAGCGCGTTCCATATATTTACCACCCTCTGTGTAAAACACGTGCCTCGCACATCTGTTCTAAACTTTTCTCCATGCACTTTAAACCTATGTCCCCTAGTACTTGACTCTCCTACCCTAGGAAAGAGCCTCTGACTATCCACTCTATATGTGCCCCTCATAATCTTGTAGACCTCTATCAGGTCGCTTCTCAACCTCCGTTGTTCCAGTGAGAACATACCTAGTTTATTCAATCTCTCCTCATAGCTAATGCCCTCCACACCAGGCAACATCCTAGCAAACTTCTTCTGTAACCTCTCTAAAGCAGCCACATCCTTCTGGTAGTATGGTGACCAGAATTGAACACTATACTCCAAATGTGGCCTAACTAAGGTCCTGTACAGCTGCAACATGAGTTGCCAATTTTTATATTCAATGTCCCGACCGATGAAGGCCAGCATGCTGTATGCCTTCTTGACCACCAGATCCACATGTGTTGCCAATTTCAGTGATGTGTGGACATGCACGCCCGGATCTCTCTGCCTGTCAGTACTCACAAGAGTTCTACTATTTATTGCGTAATTCCTAAATGCATTGCACCTTCCACATTGCATTACCTCACACTTATCCGGATTAAACTGTCTGCTATTTGTCCACCAAGACTCCAAGCAGTTTATATCCTGCTGTATCCTCTGACAATCCTCTTCACAATCCACAACTCCACCAATTTTTGTGTCATCTGAGAAGTTACTAATCAGACCAGCTACATTTTCTTCCAAATCATGGACAAGTGGGCAGAAGGATCTGCTTCCGTGCTGTAAACATCTATGATTTTATGACTCTATAATAGCAAAGGTAAAAGCATACAAAGTGGCGAGGATTAGTGGGAAACCAATGGTTTGGGAAGCCTTTAGAAGCGAGCAGAGGAGAACGTAAAAAGCAATAAGGAGGGAGAAGATGAAATATGACTGTAAGTGAGCAGGTCTATTAAAGAAGATTGGAAGAGTTTTTTTCAAAATATAAAAGGTAAGAGAGAGGCAAGAATAGACATTGGACAACTGGAAAATGTGGCTGGAGAAGTAAGGACCAGTGAAAGGATCAGTTCCATTCAAGTGGGCTGGGCCACGCCCTTAAAATGGGTTTTTGGTGTATTGAATTTTGTTATTGAATTGGAACAGCTAAGGGGGGATTCATTAAGTTTTGAAAACATAGATTACTGTATCTGTTGTGTTGTTTTTATGTTTGTAATTGATTTAAAAATTCTTGCCGTGTTTGTATATATCTATATATTAACTACCTGAGAATAGAATCCCTTCAGTGCAGATGGATGCCATTGGGCCCATCGTGTCTGCACCAGCGCTTGCTCCGACCGAGCACCTTACCAAGGCTCAATCCCCCACATCTAGCCCCGTAACTCCATCTAACCTATGGGCAATTTAGCATGGCCAATCCACCTAACCTGCACATCTCCGGACTGTGGGAGGAAACTGGAGCACCCGGAGGAAACCCACGCAGGCACGGGGAGAACGTGCAGACTCCGCACATCACCCGAGGTCAGAATCGAAATTGGGACTGTCAGGCAACAGTGCGAACCACTGTGCCACCGTGCCGCCCCAAACTGTTGAACTATGTTAACATTCACCAGGCTTGACATAATCCCTAGTGCGCAGTTCGCAGCGTAATGGCTAAGTTCCTGAAAGACTGATGTTTAATTAAATCATCAGTTTCCTTGCATTTCTGTCTTTAAGGTCGATTAAAATTGATGGGGGGTGGGGTGGCGGGGGGGGGGGGGGGGGGGAGAAGTGTCATACAATGTTATTATGGTATGGGTCAGGGTTTAGAAAACTCCTCAGTATATTATGGAGCTCACCTGACATCTCACTGCTTATTGAATTTGGTTATGATGAGCCCAAGAGCCTGCCTTTCAGCTGTTATTCAACAGAGTTCTGAGGCGCCTTTAATCAAAAAACAAACTTTATTCGACAAATTTTGCTAACAGTTTTCTAAACACACGCAGCAAGATTTTGTATCAACTCCAAACATAAAGACCCCACACAGCTACCGTAATCTATGTATAACCCTGAATGAATTCCCCCTTAACTGTTCCAAATCAATAACATAATCCAAGTAAAACCAGAGAAACCCTTTTTCAAAGGTGTGGCCCCGCACACGACACTCTTACTGGTATAAGACTTGTTAGTGATACTCTTGTTCTCCTTTTCAAACAGCAGGTTTGAATTACGCCCAGAAAACAATGATCTCTTTCAAGTTATCAAGCTTTGAAAATGAAGCTGGAGAAACCCTCCTTTCAACCTGTGCAGATCAAACCCAGTCCAAACGCAAAGCAAAAGTAAAACCCAGCGCCACAGCCCAGCTCCACCCACACAATGACATCACTTAAGTCATGTGATAAGACAAAAACATTTCTTAAAGGGGCACTCCCATGATAATTATTGTGCATCTTGTTATTTAAATCTATTGCTGATGTCATCAGTAAGTGCTGCGCCATCATTACTTGTTGTTACCTGTGTATATTTGGCTGCCGTTAGCTTAAACTCTTGTCAATTACTGTTATTTCGATGTTCAGCTCGTTGCTCGCGTTTTCCGTCCATGCCATATTTCAAACATTGTTATATTTATATATTTTTAAAATAAATTTAGTGAAACCAATTATTTACTTTTTCTATTAAGGGGCAATTTAGTGTGGCCAATCCACCTGGCCTGCACATCTTTGGGTTGTGGGGGTGAAATCCGCGCAGACACGGAGAGAATGTGCAAACTCCACACGGACAGTGACCCAGGGCCGGGATCGAACCCGGGACGTCACCGCCTCAGTCCCAGTGCTAACCACTGCACCATGTGCCACCTCTATTTTTATATTTTAAAGAAGATGAACTTAAATGTTAAGGTAAATGTGTCCACACCACCTTTTTGTGACCAAGTTGCCGCAGGAAACTTCCCTCAGTCAACGGAATTTGGGAAAATGAGAACCGACACATCAAATACCTTGTTCGACTTTTCATTGTTGGCTAATCCTCATAGAATTTACAATGCATAAGGAGGCCGTTCAGCCCATCACATCTGCACTGGCCCTCAGAAAGAGCCGGTGTGTCATCTGGTATCATTCGAAGCGCTTTGCGGCTCCGTGTGGGCTGATGAGGGTCTAGGCGCAATGTCAAGGCATTGGGTTGTTGTTGTTGTCAGCTCTCCACAAACGAGGAAGGGAGAATGACGTCAGCATGCTGCCGCTCGACCTCATTAAGATGGCGGTCGGTCTGACCTCACCAAGATGGCGGTAGGTCTGACCTCACCAAGGTGGCGGTAGGTCTGACCTCATCAAGATGGCGGGCGGTCTGACCTCACAAAGATGGTTGGAGGGGCAGAGAGAGAGAGAGGAGCACGTGTGCGTGGAAGGGTGCACCGGTCCCTTTTCAGGAACAAACGCCCTCATCGTCATTTTCCTTTCCTGCCAGTGGATAGAAATAGTCTAAAACGGCCGGGTGCAGTGAGCAGGCGCCGGCGGCAGGAACGTTATTTTGCAAAAGGTTTAGTTTCCCAAAAAACTTACTTAGAATAAACCTTGTTTTGATTAAAGTGCCTCGGGAGTCTGATGAATCACACCTGAAGTGAAGGCATTCGTGTTCAACGCAGCCAAATTCAATATAAAGGTTAAAGGCCAGGTGAGCTTCAGAATACACTTTGGAGTTTCAAAGCCCTAGCTCATAAAAAAATCAATAACGAGAGGTCACAGATATAGGTAGAGAGGTGGTAGATTTAAAACTGAGATGAGGAGGAACTACTTCTTGCAGAGGGTGGTGAATTTGTGGAACTCACTGCCCCATAGTGCAGAGGAATGTCCGAGGGGGTGCTTCTGCTAACACTGTTGGGGGAGGTTCAAAAATAATGTGGCAGGGGGATGGGACCAGATTAGGAAGTTAGAGGTCAGTAAAGAAGCAGCAACTAACGGCAGTAACGTACGAGACAATAAACTCAATGTGACTAAGGGGAAGAGTCGACAGGGAAGAGATGATGATCGCAAAGGGACAGGTGGTCTGAGGTGCATTTGTTTTAATGCAAGAAGTGGAGCAGGTAAGGCAGATGAACTTAGGGCTTGGATCAGTACCTGGGAATATGATGTTATTGGTATTACTGAGACTTGGTTGAGGGATGGGCAAAACTGGCAACTAAATATCCCAGGATATAGATGCTTCAGGAGGGATAGAGCGGGAGGTAAAAGGGGTGGAGGAGTTGCATTACTGGTCAGAGATGATATCACACCTGTGATTAAGGAGGGCACGATGGAGGATTCGAGCACTGAGGCAATATGGATAGAGCTAAGAAATAGGAAGGGTGCAGTGACATTGTTGGGACTTTACTATAGGCCTCCCAAAAGCGAGCGTGAAGTAGAGGTACAAATATGTAGACAGATTATAGAACAATGTAGGAGCAATAGGGTGGTTGTGATGGGAGATTTTAACTTCCCCAACATTGAATGGGACTCATGTAATGTTGGAGGCGTAGATGGAGCAGAGTCTGTAAGGAGCATCCAGGAGAGTTTTTTTTAGAGCAGTATGTAAATAGTCCAACTCGGGAAGGGGTCATACTGGACGTGGTATTGGGGAATGATCCCGGCCAGGTGGTTTGAATATGTTTCAGTCGGCGATTACTAAGTTTTAGAATACTAATGGACAAAGACGAGAGTGGTCCTAAAGGAAGAGTGCTAAATTGGGGAAAGGCCAACTATAACAAAATTCGGCAGGAGCTCGGGAATGTGGATTGGGAGCAGCTGTTTTAAAGTAAATCCACATTTGAAATGTGTGAGTCTTTTAAAGAAAGGTTGATTAGAGTGCAGGACAGACATGTTCCTGTGAAAATGAGAGATAGAAATGGCAAGATTAGGAAACCATGGATGACGGGTGAAATTGTGAGACTAGCTAAGATGAAAAAGGAAGCATTCATAAGATCGAGGCAACTCAAAACTGATGAAGCTTTGGAGGAATATCGGGAAAGTAGGACGAATCTCAAACGCGCAATAAAGAGGGCTAAAATAAAGAGGGATGAAATATCTTTGGCTTACAGGGTTAAGGAAAATTCCAAAGCCTTTTATTTGGAAATAAGGAGCAAGAGGGTAACTAGAGAAAGGATTGGCCCACTCAAAGACAAAAGAGGGAATTTATGCGTGAAGTCAGAGGAAATGAGTGAGCTTCTTAATGAGTACTTTGCATCGGTATTCACCAAGGAGAGGGACATGATGGATATTGAGGCTAGGGATGGATGTTTAAATACTCTAGGTCATGTCGGCATAAGGAAGGGGGAGGTTTCGGGTATTCTAAAATGCATTAAGGTGGACAAGTCCCCAGGACCGGATGGGATCTATCACAGGTTACTGAGGGAAGCGAGGGACGTAATAGCTGGGGCCTTAACAGATATCTTTGCAGCATCCTTGAGCATGGTGAGGTCCCGGAGGACTGGAGAATTGCTAATGTTGTCCCTTTGTTTAAGAAGTGTAGCAGGAATAATCCAGGGAATTATAGACCTGTGAGCTTGACGTCAGTGGTAGGCAAACTGTTGGAGAAGATAATGAGGGATAGGATCTATTCACATTTGGAAGAAAATAGACTTATCAATGATAGGCAGCATGGTTTTGTGCAGGGAAGGTCATGTCTTTCAAACCTAATAGAATTCTTTGAGGAAGTGACAAAGTTAATTGATGAGGGAAGGGCTGTAGATGTCATATCCATGGACTTCAGTAAAGCATTTGATAACGTTTCCCATGGCAGGTTGATGAAAAAAGTGAAGTTGTATGGGGTTCAGGGTGTACTAGCTAGATGGATAAAGAACTGGCTGGGCAACATGAGACAGAGAGTAGTGGTGGAAGGGAGTGTCTCAAAATGGAGAAAGGTGACTAGTGGTGTTCCACAGGGATCCGTGCTCGGACCACTGTTGTTTGTGATATACATAAATGACCTGGAGGAAGGTATAGGTGGTCTGATGAGCAAGTTTACAGATGATACTAAGATTGGTGGAGTTGCAGATAGCGAGGCAGACTGTCAGAGAATACAGCAAAATATAGATAGATTGGAGAGTTGGGCATATAAATGGCAGATGGAGTTCAATCCAGGCAAATGCGATGTGATGCATTTTGGAAGATCTAACACAAGATCAGACTATATGGTTGTTGGAACCAACAATTTTACGGACACATGCTTGTAGGATTAGAATAGCGGTTTTAATGTACTCACAACAGAGCCAGCCTATTAGCCATTGGACTTTCGGTGAACTGGCCGGCTGACCATGTGGCACTGATCTTTATACAGCAGCTCCAGGGAGACGAGTCCTGGGAGGAACCAAGTGAGAAGCCCAGTACAATTCTCGAGCATTCCCAGAGTTACTCCCCCTGGTGGTCAGGCAGTGCAATTGCACTTACAATATAAACACATATATATACAGATTATAATCCGGTGTGAATCACATTCACCACAATGGTCAATGGAAGAGTCCTGGGGAAAATTGATGTCCAGAGAGATCTGGGAGTTCAGGTCCATTGTACCCTGAAGGTGGCAACGCAGGTTGATAGAGTGGTCAAGAAGGCCTACAGCATGCTTGCCTTCATCGGACGTGGGAAGAAACCGGAGCACCCGGAGGAAACCCACGCACACACAGGGAGAACTTGCCTTCATCGGACTGTGGGAACAAACCGGAGCACCCGGAGGAAACCCACGCACACACAGGGAGAACGTGCAGACTCCACACAGACAGTGACCCAATCCGGGAATCGAACCTGGGACCCTGGAGCTGTGAAGCATTTGTGCTATCCACAATGCTACCGTGCTGCCCAAGATTTAAGGGACATCTAGACAAATATATGAATAGGGTGGGAATGGAAGGATACGGACTGCGTAGATGGTTTTAGTTTAGGCAGGTACCATGGTCGGTGCAGTCTTGGAGGGCCGAAGGGCCTGTTCCTGTGCTGTATTGGTCTTTGTTCTTTGTTCAGTTTCTATCAGTAAGCTAGTCCCACTTGCCCACATTTGGCCCATATACCTCTATACCCACCCTGCCCATGTAACTGTCTAAATGCTTTTCAAAAGACAATATTGTACCCGCCTCTACCACTACCTCTGGCAGCTCGTTCCAGACACTCACCCCACTCTGTGTGAAGAAATTTCCCCTCTGGTCTCTTTTGTATCTCTCCCCTCTCACCTTAAACCTCTGCCCTCTAGTTCTAGACTCCGCTACCTTTGAGGAAAGATTGTGATTATCTACCTTATCAATGCTCCTCATTATTTTATAGACCTCTATAAGATCAGCCCTCAGCCTCTTACGCTCCTGGGAAAAAAGTCCCAGCCTATCCGGCCTCTCCTTATAACTCAGACCATCAAGTCCTAGTAGCATCCTCGTAAATCTCTTCTGCACTCTTTCTAGTTTAACAATATCCTTCCTATAATAGGGTGACCAGAACCGAACACAGTATTCCATATGTGGTCTCACTGATGTCTTGGACAACTTTAACAAGACGTCCCAACTCCTGTATTCAATGTTCTGACCAATGAAACCCAGCCTGCTGAATGCCTTCTTCACCACCCTGTCCACCTGCCACTCCACCTTCAGGGAGCTATGAACCTGTACCCCTAGATCTCTTTGTTCTGTAACTTTCCCGAACTCCCTATCGTCAACTGAGTAAGTCCTGCCCTGATTCGATCTCCCAAAATGCATCACCTCACATTTATCCAAATTAAACCTCATCTGCCATTAGTCGGCCCACTGGCCCAATTGGCCAAGATCCTGTTGCAATCTTATATCACCTTCTTCACTATCCACATGCCACCAATCTTGGTGTCACCTGCAAACTTACTAACCATGCCTCCTACATTCTCATCCAAATCATTAATATCTATAACAATAACAGTGGACCCAGCACTGATCCCTGAGGCAGCCCCCTGGTCACAGGCCTCCAGTTTGAATAATAACCCTCCACAATCATCATTTGGCTTCAGTCGCCAAACGTATTTTGTATCCAATTGGCTACCTCACCCTGGATTCCGTGAGATTTAAACTTTAGCAACAACCCGCCATGCGGTACCTTGTCAAAGACCTGGCTAAAGTCCATGTAAACAACAGCGACTGCACTGCCCTCATCTACCTTCTTGGTTACCCCTTCAAAACACTCAATCAAATTGGTGAGACATGACTTTCCCCTTACAAAGCCATGCTGATTGTCCCTAATTAGCCCTTGCTTCTTTAAATGCCTGTAGATCCCATCTCTCAGAATTCCTTCTAACAACTTACCCACTACAGAAGTCAGGCTCACTGGTCAGTAGTTCCCAGGCTTTTCCCTGCGGCCCTTCTTAAACAAGGGCTCAACATTTGCTGCCTCCAATCTTCAGGCCCCTCTTCTGTGACTGTCGATGATTCAAATATCTCAGCTGGGGGGCCGGCAATTTCCTCCCGAGCCTCCCCCCAACGCCCTGGGATACATTTCATCAGGTCCCGGGGATTTATCTATGTTGATTCACTTTAATACCTCCAGCACCAACTTCTCTGTAATATGTACACTCCTCAAGACGTCACTATTTATTTCCCCAATTTCCCTAACATTCCTCACTTTCTCAACAGTAAATACTGACGAGAAATATTCATTTAGGATGTCACCAATCCCTTGTGCATCTGAAATGAAATGAAAATCGCTTATTGTCACGAGTAGGCTTCAAATGAAGTTACTGTGAAAAGCCCCTAGTTGCCACATTCCGGCGACTGTTCGGGGAGGCTGGTACGGGAATTGAACCGTGCTGCTGGCCTGCTTGGTCTGCTTTCAAAGCCAGCGATTTAGCCCTGTGCTAAACAGCCCCTTTATCTGCATATAGGTTTTAAAAATAAATACATTCAGAGTACCAAGTTCATTTTTCCAATCAAGGGGCAATTTAGCATGACCAATCCACCTACCAACACATCTTCAGGTTGTGGGGGCGAAACCCACACAGACACAGCGAGAATGTACAACTCCACACAGACAGTGACCCAGAGCCGGGATCGAACGCGGGACCTCAGCGCCGTGAGGCTGTAGCGCTACCACTGCGCCACCGTGCTGCCCTGGATCTGCACATAGATGACCTTGTTTATCCTTAAGAGGCCCTAAAAGCTGTCCTTGACTTCCCTAGTCAGCCATGGATGCCTTGTCCTCCCCTTAGCATGTTTCCTCCTCCTTGGGATGAATTTCTGTTGTGCCTCCCTAATAACCCCCAAAAACTCCTGCCATTGCTGTTCCACTGTCTTCCCTGCTAGGCTCCTTCTCCAATCAACTCTGGCCAGCTCCTCCCTCATAACCTGGTGTTGTAAGACTTCTTACTGTGCCCACCCCAGTCCAGCGGCGGCATCTCCACATCATGTCTGTGTGGAGTCTGCACATTCTCCCCTTGTCTGCGTGGGTTTCCTCCCACAGTCCAAAGATGTGCAGGTTAGGTGGATTGGCCATGATAAATTGCCCTTAGTGTCCAAAAAGGTGAGGTGGGGTGACTGCTTTACGGGGATAGGGTAAACCTGCTACAGTGAGTAGCAGCGTTATTCTCTTCTCACAGGCTGTGCCTGTAGACCAAGAGCTACAACATAAAGCATGAACTGCTGTTGGAATACACGCCAATTCTCATCAATATTGCCAGTGACTCGAAGCTGGTTTGGTGCCATCACACCTTCCCTCCTGGGCTGCGAACTCTAGCAGTGCGTTGAGTACAAGTTCCAGTAGTTCACGAATTTATTAGTAGAAGACTTTTTTCTCTTTCTTTTCAGCAGTTCTCTTTAGAACATAGAAACATAGAACAGTACAGCACAGGGGCAGCAGGGTAGCATGGTGGTTAGCATAAATGCTTCACAGCTCCAGGGTCCCAGGTTCGATTCCCGGCTGGGTCACTGTCTGTGTGGAGTCTGCACGTCCTCCCCCTGTGTGCGTGGGTTTCCTCCGGGTGCTCCGGTTTCCTCCCACAGTCCAAAGATGTGCGGGTTAGGTAGATTGGCCATGCTAAATTGCCCGTAGTGTCCGAATAAAAGTAAGGTTAAGGGGGTGTTGTTGGGTTACGGGTATAGGGTGGATACGTGGGTTGAGTAGGGTGATCATGGCTCGGCACAACATTGAGGGCCGAAGGGCCTGTTCTGTGCTGTACTGTTCTATCTATAAGAACAGACCCTTCGGCCCTCGATGTTGTGCCGAGCATTGTCCGAAACCAAGATCAAGCTATCCCACTCCCTGTCATTCTGGTGTGCTCCATGTGCCTATCCAATAACCGCTTGAAAGTTCCTAAAGTGTAAAGTATCACAGTAGGCAGTCCATTCTGATGTGTTGGGTATGCTGGGTCTGCGAGGACTGCGCGAGAGAGACAGGCTTCCAACACTTAAAGAAATGCAAGTCGTTTTTATTGAAGTCTTAATTATCATACATACTTTAACTGTGGGTTGACACTATGCTGAGTTGACTGGAGACCTGAGGCTAACCTGACCAGACTATCTTACTGCCACATGGTAGATGTTCGAGTTGTTGCTCACATGCTCTGGCTGTCTCAGAGGTGAAAGTTCAGTTAGGGCGCTCGAGAGTTACAATTTCGCTAGGAAGGACCTAACGAGAGAGCTAAGAAGAGCCAGGAAGGGACATGAGAAGTCTTTGGCAGCTAGGATTAAGGATAACCCTAAAGCTTTCTATAGACATGTCAGGAATAAAAGAATGACTAGGGTAAGAGTAGGGCCAGTCAAGGACATTAGTGGGAAGTTGTGTGTGGAGTCCGAGGAGATAGGAGAGTTGCAAAATGAATCAGTATTCACACAGGAAAAAGACAATGTTGTCGAGGAGAATACTGACATACAGGCTACTAGACTAGAAGGGCTTGAGGTTCATAAGGAGGAGATGTTATCAATTCTGGGAAGTGTGAAAATAGATAAGTCCCCTGGGCCGGATGGGATTTATCCTAGGATTCTCTGGGATGCTAGGGAGGAGATTGCTGAGCCTTTGGCTTTGATCGTTAAGTCATCTTTGTCTACAGGAATAGTGCCAGAGGACTGGAGGATAGCAAATGTTGTCCCCTTGTACAGGAAGGGGAGTAGAGACACCCCCGGTAACTATAGACCAGTGAGCATTACTTCTGCTGTGGGAAAAGTCTTGGAAAGGTTTATAAGAGATAGGATTTATAATCATCTGGAAAGGAATAATTTGATTTAAGATAGGCAACATCGTTTTGTGAAGGATAAGTCGTGCCTCACAAACCTTATTGAGTTCTTTGAGAAGGTGACCAAACAGGTGGACGAATGCAGAAAATACGGAGGCATGGGATTCAGGGTGATTTAGCGGTTTGGATCAGAAATTGGCTAGCTGGAGGAAGACAAAGAGTGGTGCTTGATGGGAAATGTTCAGACTGGTGTCCAGTTATTAGTGGTACCACAAGTATCTGTTTTGGGGCCGCTGCTGTTTGCCAATTTTATAAATGACCTGGAGGAGGGCGTAGAAGGATGGGTGAGTAAATTTGCAGATGACACTAAAGTCCGTGGTGTTGTGGACAGTGTGGAAGGATGTGACAAGTTACAGTGGGACATAGATAAGCTGCAGAACTGGGCTGACAGGTGGCAAATGGAGTTTAATGCAGAAAAGTGTGAGATGATTCATTTTGGAGGAATAACAGGAAGACAGAGTACTGGGCTAATGGTAAGATTCTTGGTAGTGTGAACGAGCAGAGAGATCTCGGTGTCCATGTCCATTGATCCCTGAAAGTTGACACCCAGGTTGAGAGGGTTGTTAAGAAGGCGTACGGTGTGTTAACTTTTATTGGTAGAGGGATTGAGTTTCGGAGCTATGAGGTCATGTAGCAGCTGTAAAAGACTCTGGTGCGGCCGCATTTGGAGTATTGCGTACAGTTCTGGTCGCCACATTATAGGAAGGATGTGGAAGCATTGGAAAGGGTACAGAGGAGATTTACCAGGATGTTGCCTGGTATGGAGGGAAGATCTTATGAGGGAAGGCTGAGGGACTTGAGGCTGTTTTCGTTAGAGAGAAGAAGGTTAAGAGGTGACTTAATTGAGGCATACAAGATGATCAGAGGATTAGATAGGGTGGACAGTGAGAGCCTTTTTCCTCGGATGGTGATGTCCAGCACGAGGGGACAAAGCTTTAAATTGAGGGGAGATATATATAGGACAGATGTCATAAGAACTAGGAGCAGGAGTAGGCCATCTGGCCCCTCGAGCCTGCTCCGCCATTCAATGAGATCATGGCTGATCTTTTGTGGACTCAGCTCCACTTTCCGGCCTGAACACCATAACCCTTAATCCCTTTGTTCTTCAAAAAACTATCTATCTTTACCTTAAAAACATGTAATGAAGGAGCCTCAACTGCTTCACTGGGCAAGGAATTCCATAGATTCACAACCCTTTGGGTGAAGAAGTTCCTCCTAAACTCAGTCCTAAATCTACTTCCCCTTATTTTGAGGCTATGTCCCCTAGTTCTGCTTTCACCCGCCAGTGGAAACAACCTGCCCGCATCTATCCTATCTATTCCCTTCATAATTTTAAATGTTTCTATAAGATCCCCCCTCATCCTTCTAAATTCCAATGAGTATAGTCCCAGTCTACTCAACCTCTCCTCATAATCCAACCCCTTCAGCTCTGGGATTAACCTAGTGAATCTCCTCTGCACACCCTCCAGTGCCAGTACGTCCTTTCTCAAGTAAGGAGTCCAAAACTGAACACAATACTCCAGGTGTGGCCTCACTAACACCTTATACAATTGCAACATAACCTACCTAGTCTTAAACTCCATCCCTCTAGCAATGAAGGACAAAATTCCATTTGCCTTCTTAATCACCTGTTGCACCTGTAAACCAACCTTCTGTGACTCATGCACTAGCACACCCAAGTCTCTCTGCACAGCGGCATGCTTTAATATTTTATCGTTTAAATAATAATCCCATTTGCTGTTATTCCTACCAAAATGGATAACCTCACATTTGTCAACATTGTATTCCATCTGCCAGACCCTAGCCCATTCACTTAACCTATCCAAATCCCTCTGCAGACTTCCAGTATCCTCTGCACTTTTCGCTTTACCACTCATCTTAGTGTCATCTGCAAACCTGGACACATTGCCCTTGGTCCCCAACTCCAAATCATCTATGTAAATTGTGAACAATTGTGGGCCCAACACGGATCCCTGAGGGACACCACTAGCTACTGATTGCCAACCAGAGAAACACTCATTAATCCCCACTCTTTGCTTTCTATTAATTAACCAATCCTCTATCCATGCTACTACTTTACCCTTAATGCCATGCATCTTTATCTGATGCAGCAACCTTTTGTGTGGCACCTTGTCAAAGGCTTTCTGGAAATCCAGATATACCACATTCATCGGCTCCCCATTATCTACTGCACTGGTAATGTCCTCAAAAAATTCCACTAAATTAGTTAGGCACGACCTGCCCTTTATGAACCCATTTTGCGTCTGCCCAATGGGACAATTTCTATCCAGATGCCTCGCTATTTCTTCCTTGATGATAGATTCCAGCATCTTCCCTACTACCGAAGTTAAGCTCACTGGCCTATAATTTCCTGCTTTCTGCCTACCTCCTTTTTTAACCAGTGGTGTCACGTTTGCTAATTTCCAATCCACCGGGACCACCACAGAGTCTAGTGAATTTCGGTAAATTATCACTAGTGCATCTGCAATTTCCCTAGCCATCTCTTTTAGCACTCTGGGATGCATTCCATCAGGGCCAGGAGACTTGTCTACCTTTAGCCCCATTAGCTTGCCCATCACTACCTCCTTAGTGATAACAATCCTCTCAAGGTCCTCACCTGTCATAGCCCCATTTCTATCAGTCGCTGGCATGTTATTTGTGTCTTCCACTGTGAAGACCGACCCAAAACACCTGTTCAGTTCCTCAACCATTTCCTCATTTCCCATTATTAAAACTCCCTTCTCATCCTCTAAAGGACCAATATTTACCTTAGCCACTCTTTTTTGTTTTATATATTTGTAAAAACTTTTACTGTCTGTTTTTATATTCTGAGCAAGTTTACTCTCACATGTCAGAAGTAGCTTCTTTACTCAGAGAGTAGTAAGGGCGTGGAATGCCCTGCCTGCAACAGTAGTGGACTCGCCAACACTGAGGGCAATCAAATGGTCATTGGATAAACATATGGACGATAAGGGAATAGTGTAGATGGACTTTAGAGTGGTTTCACAGGTTGGCGCAACATCGAGTGCTGAAGGGCCCGTACTGCGCTGTAATGTTCTATGTCCTATGTTCTATGTTTTTGGATGATGTGAACCAATGGCCTGTGGTCCGTCTCAATCGTGAATTTGGGGAGGCCATACACATAGTCGTGGAACTTGTCGATTCTCGTTAGGAGGCCCAGGCATTCCTTCTCAATCTGAACGTACCGTTGCTCAGTGGCCGTCATGGCTCTAGGGGCATACACAACTGGAGCCCAGGATGAGGAGTCATCCCGTTGGAGGAGTACCGCCACAATACCGTCCTGGCTCGCGTCAGTGGACATTTTTGTCTCCTTGGCGGGGTCGAAAAACGCCAGCACCGGGGCTTTAGTGAGTTTTGCCCTCAGCTCACGCCATTCTTTCTCATGAGCGGGCAGCCACTGGATATCCGTCGATTTTCTAACGAGATGGCGGAGGGTTGTGGTGTGGGATGTCATGTTGGGAATGAACTTCCCAAGGAAGTTGACCATCCCTAGAAAGTGGAGGACTGCCTTCTTGTCCTCCGGGGTCTTCATGGCGTTGATCGCCGAAACCTTGTCAGCATCCGGTTGCACGCATTGCTGCGAAATGTGGTCACCAAGGAAATTGATGTCTGATTGACCGAACGAGCATTTGGCCCTGTTGAGTCGGAGCCTATGCTCGTAGATCCTGTGGAACACCCGCTTGAGGCGATCGATGTGCTCCTCAGGAGTTGTGGAGCAAATTATGATATCGTCGATGTACACTCGCACCCCCTCGATGCCCTCCATCATTTGTTCCATTATGCGGTGAAATATCTCTGTGGCAGAGATTATGCCAAAGGGCAGCCGGTTTTAGCAGTAGCGACCGAATGGTGTATTGAATGTGCACAGCTTACGACTGGATGCGTCCAGCTGTATTTGCCGGAACCACTTGGAAGTGTCCAGCTTCGTAAATAATTTGGCATGAGCCATCTCGCTGGTCAACTCTTCGCGTTTTGGTATCGGGTAGTGTTCCCTCCTGATGTTATGGTTTAAATCTTTGGGATCGATACAGATTCGAAGCTCCCCTGATGGCTTCATGACGCAAACCAGGGAGCTAACCCAGTCCGTGGGTTCCGTGACCTTTGATATGACGCCCTGGTCCTGGAGGTCTTGCAACTGCTGCTTGAGGCGATCCTTGAGGGGTGCCGGCACCCAACGCGGTGCGTGAACCACAGGGGTGGCGTTTGGTTTCAGCAGGATTTTGTATCGGTACGGGAGTGAAATGAAAAATGAAAATGAAAAATGAAAATCGCTTATTGTCACGAGTAGGCTTCAATGAAGTTACTGTGAAAAGCCCCTAGTCGCCACATTCCGGCGCCTGTCCGGGGAGGCTGGTACGGGAATTGAACCGTGCTGCTGGCCTGCTTGGTCTCCTTTAAAGGCCAGCGATTTAGCCCAGTGAGCTAATCCAGCCCCGATTTCATTTAATTTCATTTGGACATGTCATGATGCTGACGTCAGTGCGTTCCGTGCGCCAAAGCGCATGCACAGTGCGGTCGTCAGTCTCGCCATCCCCTCAGGCGTGGCGCACATGCGCTGGAGACCGGTAAAAGCGCGCAAAATGGCCACTCTCATCAAGACTCAGGCCCTGCATTTGTGCGATGGCCTGCACCCGTTCCGCCTCGTGGGGGTTTTGCTTTGTCGTTTCTGCCGCCCTGATGTGGGAGTACCGGTTGTTAGCATGCTCGTGGAGAACGCACGTTTCGATGGCGATGGCAAGGGTGAGCTGCTTGACTTTCAGGAGCTGCTGGCGAAGGGAGTTGGGGTGGACCCCGAAAATAATCTGATCCCGGATCGTGGAATCAGTTGTTGAGTCATAGTTATGTGACTGCGCGAGGATGCGGAGATGGGTGAAAAAGAACAGAAAAGTTTCATCCTTACCCTGAAGCCTCTGCTGGAAAATGTACCGTTCGAAGTTCTCATTCAGCTCAATGTCGCAGTGGCTCTCGAACTTCAGCAGGACAGTTTTAAATTTAATCTTGTCTTCGCCTTCAGTGAATATAAGGAAGTTGTAGATGTGGATAGCGTGGTCACCGGCTGTAGAAAGGAATAGTGCGATCTTCCTGGCTTCTGATGCGGCCTCGAGGTCGGTGGCTTCAAGATAGAGTTGGAACTTCTGTTTGAAAATCTTCCAGTTTGCACCGAGGTTGCCGGCGATGTGGAGCTGCGGAGGAGGGCGGACACTCTCCATGTTACCGGATGGCTGATCGCTGGTCAACACTGATTACCTCAAGGTGAGTCTGTCAATTCTCAACATCCAGATCTGGTACCATGATGTGTTGGGTAAGCTGGGTCTATGTGGACTGCGTTTGAAGAAGTGTAGAGAGAGACAGACTTCCAACACTTGATGAGATGCAACATGATTTTATTTAACATCTAACTATAATACATGCTTTAACTGAGGGTTGACACTATGCTGACTTGACTGGAGACCTGAGGCTAACCTGACCAGACTATCTGACTACCACATGGTGTTTGCACTGGCTGCTGCTCACAAGCTCTGACTGTCTCAGAGGCTGGATCCCGAGAGAGCGGGAAAACTGGTGCCCTCTGGCTTTATAGTGGTCGTATCCAGTCTGGTGATTGGCTGCTGTGTTCTGTTTGTTCATTGGTCATCCTGTGTGTCAATCAATGCCTGTCTGTGCACCATCATATACCTGTGTGTATATTATGACAGGCTTCCAACAATTGAAGAAATGTAACTCGATTTTATTGAACTCTTAACTATCACACATACTTTAACTGTTTATTTAACATTTCACACTCTAACCACTCTCTGAGTAAAGAACCTCCCTCGGACATTCCTCCTATATCTCCCACCCTGAATCTTATAGTTATGCCTCCTTGTAACAGCTACATCCACCCAAGGAAATAGTCTCTGAACGTCCACTCTATCTATCCCCCTCATAAGCTTATAAACCTCCAATAACACGCCTCTCATCCTCCTCCGCTCCAAAGAGAAAAGCTCCCTCAACCTTTCCTCATACGACCTACACTCCAAACCAGGCAGCATCCTGGTAAATCTCCTTTGCACCCTTTCCAATGCTTCCACATCCTTCCTATAATGAGGTGACCAGAACTGCACACAATGCTCCAAATGATGTCTCACCACGGTCCTGTACAGTTGCAGCATAACCCCATGGCTCTTAAACTCAAGCCCCCTGTTAATAAACGCTAACACACTATAGGCCTTCTTCATGGCTCTATCAACTTGAGTGGCAACCTTCCGAGATCAGTGGACATGAACCCCAAGATCTCTCTGTTCCTCCACATTCCTCAACTCTGTTTCACTCTCTTTCTCCTTCCTCAACTCTGTTTCACTCCCTTTCTCCTTCCTCAACTCTGTTTCACTCTCTTTCTCCTTCCTCAACTCCGTTTCACTCCCTTTCTCCTTCCTCCACTCTGTTTCACTC
>NC_052151.1:2807537-2834572 GCF_902713615.1 Scyliorhinus canicula | reverse complement strand
CTCCAAAATGCTCCCCCACTAACAAATCTATCACCTGCCCTGGTTCATTACCAAGTACTAAATCCAATATGGCCTCCCCTCTGGTCGGACAATCTACATACCGTGTTAGAAAAGCTTCCTGGACACACTGCACAAACACCACCCCATCCAAACTATTTGATCTAAAGAGTTTCCACTCAATGTTTGGGAAGTTGAAGTCACCCATGACTACTACCCTGTGACTTCTGCACCTTTCCAAAATCTGTTTCTCAATCTGTTCCTCCACATCTCTGCTGCTATTGGGGGGCCTATAGAAAATTCCCAACAAGGTGACTGCTCCTTTCCTATTTCTGACTTCAACCCATATTACCTCAGTAGGCAGATCCTCCTCGAACTGCCTTTCTGCAGCTGTTATACTATCTCTAATTAACAATGCCACCCCCCCACCTCTTTTACCATCCTCCCTAATCTTGTTGAAACATCTATAACCAGGGACCTCCAACAACCATTTCTGCCCCTCTTCTATCCAAGTTTCCGTGATGGCCACCACATCGTAGTCCCAAGTACAGATCCATGCCTTAAGTTCACCCACCTTATTCCTGATGCTTCTTGCATTGAAGTATACACACTTCAACCCATCTCCTTGCCTGCAAGTACTCTCCTTTGTCATTGTTACCTTCCCCACTGCATCACTACATGCTTTGGCGTCCTGAATATCGGCTTCCTTAGTTGCTGGACTACAGATCCGGTTCCCATTCCCCTGCCAAATTAGTTTAAACCCTCCCGAAGAGTACTAGAAAACCTCCCCCCCAGGATATTGGTGCCCCTCTGGTTCAGATGCAACCCGTCTTGCTTGTATGAAATGAAAATCGCTTATTGTCACGAGTAGGCTTCAATGAAGTTACTGTGAAAAGCCCCTAGTCGCCACATTCCGGCGCCTGTCCGGGGAGGCTGATACGGGAATCGAACCGTGCTGCTGGCCTGCTTGGTCTGCTTTAAAAGCCAGCGATTTAGCCCAGTGAGCTAAATCAGCCCCTGTACATGTCCCACCTTCCCCAGAATGCGCTCCAATTATCCAAATACCTGAAGCCCTCCCTCCTACACCATTCCTGCAGCCACATGTTCAACTGCACTCTCTCCCTATTCCTAGCCTCGCTATCACGTGGCACCGGCAACAAACCAGAGATGACAACTCTGTCTGTCCTGGCCTTTAACTTCCAGCCTAACTCCCTAAACTTGTTTATTACCTCCACACCCTTTTTCCTACCTACATCGTTGGTACCAATGTGCACCACGACTTCTGGCTGCTCACCCTCCCCCTTCAGGATCCTGAAGATACGATCAGAGACATCCCTGGCCCTGGCACCCGGGAGGCAACATACCTTTCGGGAGTCTCGCTCGCGACCATAGAATCTCCTATCTATTCCCCTAACCATTGAATCTCCTATTACTATTGCTTTTCTATGCTCCCCCCTTCCCTTCTGAGCCCCAGAGCCAGACTCAGTGCCAGAGATCTGGCCACTGGGGCCTTCCCCCGGTAGGTCATCCCCCCCAACAGCATCCAAAACGGTATACTTGTTTTGAAGGGGAACGGCCACGAGGGATCCCTGCACTGTCTGCCTGTTAGTTTTCTTTCCCCTGACTGTAACCCAGCTACTCTTGTCCAGTACCTTTGGTGTGGCTACCTCCCTGTAACTCTTCTCGATAACCCCCTCTGCCTCCCGGATGATCCGAAGTTCATCCAGCTCCAGCTCCAGTACCTTAACACGGTCTCTGAGGAGCTGGAGTTGGGTGCACTTCCCGCAGGTATAGTCAGCGGAGACACCAGTGGTATCCCTCACCACCCACATCCTACAGGAGGAGTATGCAACTGCCCCAGCCTCCATCCCCTCTTACTTTACAGAATTAGCTGCCCCTTGGACCAACTGGACCTCCGCCCTCCGACTCTACTTCCAGTCAGCTGTACTCTAAACTTCTGGCTCCCTTCACGCTCTTGGATAAATATAGGAAATGAAATGTCAGGAGCACCTTACTCCCTCCTCACCTAACTCCCTCAGTCACCAAACTCTCTCTGTAGCACTCAAATGCCACAAGCTCAGCACTCAGTGCAAAGTCTGCACTGTAACTAGCTCAGATTTATGCTGTGACTCTGGCCTCTGAAAACTGGCCTAATCCAATTAACTAATTAACAAGCTCCAGCTGCAAGTACCTACAAGTAGAACCTTGTTTAAAGCTGATTCAAAATTCACCTTCTTACAGACCAAACAGCAACTTTTAAGTTAATTAACTAAATAAAAGAAATACTAGACTTTAGATAAAAATGAACCCTTATACTCCCTCAGTCACCAAACTCTCACTGTAGCACTCAAATGCCACAAGCTCAGCACTCCAGTGCAAACATGGGAGGGGGAGGGGGGCAGGATGGGGAGGGGGGGGATGGGGAGGGGGAGGGGGGATGGGGAGGGGGGGGAGAGGGGGATGGGGAGGGGGGCAGGGGGAGGGGGGAAGGATGGGGAGAGAGGGAGATGGGTCGGCCGACAGAGAGGGACAGAAACACGGGGAGGAGTCGAGATGGGGAGAAGACAGGAGACGGGGAGTGGGCGGGGAGAAGAGACAGGGGGACACAGGGGAGGGGGAAGGCAGGGAGAGAAGCTGAGATAGGGAGATGGGTGAGAGATGGCAGGAGAAGTGGTGACGGAGGGAGGAATGGCAAGTGACATTCCCACCACACAAGCCCCAGGCAATGACCATCTCCTACAAGAGAGGATCTAACCATCGCCCCTTGACAGTCAATGGCATTACCATCGCTGAATCCCCACAGTCACCATCCTGGGGCTTACCATTGATCAGAAACTGAACTGGACCCAGCCATATTAATACTGTGGCTACCAGGGCAGGTCAGAGGCTGGGAATCCTGCGGAGAGTAACTCACCTCCTGACCCCCCAAAGCCTGTCCACCATCTACAAGGTACAAGTCAGGAGTGTGATGGGAGACTCTCCACTTGCCTGGATGAGCGCAGCTCCAACAACACTCAAGAACCTCAACACCATCCAGAACAAAGCAGCCCGGCTTGATTGCTCCCCTTCCACAAACATTCAAACCCTCCCCCACCGACGCACAGTGGCAGCCGTGTGTACCATCTACAAGATGCACTGCAGCAACTCACCAAGGGCTCCTCAGGCAGCACCTTCCAAACCCACGGCCTCTACCATCTAGAGGGACAAGAGCAGCAGATACCTGGGAACCCCACCACCTGGAGGTTCCCCTCCAAGTCACTCCCCACCCTGACTGGGAAATATATCGACCGCTCCTTCACTGTCGCTGGGGCAACATCCTGGAACTCCCTCCCTCACAGCACAGTGGGTGTACCTACACCTCAATTGCCGTGGTTCAAGAAGGCAGCTCACCACCACCTTCTGAAGGGCAATTAGGGATGGGCAATGAAGCCCATGGGAGAATAATATAGATGGGCGGTCTTGGTAACCCCCAGTATGTTTATGGCATGTGATTTCACTGGTAATGTCTGAACGGTAAGGGGAGATGGTTAGAACAAGTCATGGAAAGTGAAAAGAACATTGATGAAGATGTATTGATGAACAATGTTCAGTAACAGGTTACCACAGGCTTGCAGGGCAGCGTTTGATTGAAAACATTTCCGTTGTTAATTTTTTACAGAAAATCTACAAGCGGAATGATCTGGACCAGTCAGGCACTATGAGTTCAAATGAGATGAGAGTTGCTGTGGAGGAAGCTGGTGAGAATCTCCTTTCAGCATGGGGCGCGTGCCCGGGGGCGCGTGCCCGGGGGAGTGTGCGCGGGGAGCGTGCGTGGGGAGCGTGCCCGGGGGAGTGTGCGCGGGGAGCCTGCGTGGGGAGTGTGCGTGGGGAGCGTGCGCGGGGGAGCGTGCCCGGGGGAGTGTGCGCGGGGAGCGTGCGTGGGGAGCGTGCCCGGGGGAGTGTGCGTGGGGAGTGTGCGCGGGGAGCGTGCACGGGGGAGCGTGCCCGGGGGAGTGTGCGTGGGGAGTGTGCGCGGGGAGTGTCCGCGGGGAGTGTCCGCGGGGAGTGTGCGTGGGAGTGTGCGTGGGGAGCGTGCGCGGGGGAGCGTGCCCGGGGGAGTGTGCGCGGGGAGCGTGCGTGGGGAGCGTGCCCGGGGGAGTGTGCGTGGGGAGTGTGCGCGGGGAGTGTGCGCGGGGGGAGTGTGCGCGGGGGGAGTGTGCGTGGGGAGCGTGCCCGGGGGAGTGTGCGAGGGGAGTGTGCGCGGGGGAGTGTGCGCGGGGGAGTGTGCGTGGGGAGTGTGCGCGGGGAGTGTGCCCGGGGGAGTGTGCGTGGGGAGTGTGCGTGGGGAGTGTGCGCGGGAAGTGTGCGCGGGGAGTGTGCCCGGGGGAGTGTGCGTGGGGAGTGTGCGCGGGGAGGTGTGCGCGGGGAGTGTGCGCGGGGGAGTGTGCGCGGGGGAGTGTGCGCGGGGGGTTGTGCGCGGGGGAGTGTGCGCGGGGAGTGTGCGCGGGGGAGTGTGCGCGGGGGAGTGTGCGCGGGCAGTGTGCGCGGGGAGTGTGCGCGGGGAGTGTGCGTGGGGAGCGTGCCCGGGGGAGTGTGCGAGGGGAGCGTGCCCGGGGGAGTGTGCACGGGGGAGTGTGCGTGGGGAGTGTGCGCGGGGAGTGTGCGCGGGGAGTGTGCGCGGGGGAGTGTGCGTGGGGAGCGTGCCCGGGGGAGTGTGCGAGGGGAGTGTGCGCGGGGGAGTGTGCGCGGGGGAGTGTGCGTGGGGAGTGTGCGCGGGGAGTGTGCCCGGGGCACGTGCCCAGGGGAGTGTGCGTGGGGAGTGTGCGCGGGAGCGTGCCCGGGGGAGTGTGCGTGGGGAGTATGCGCAGGGAGCGTGCCCGGGGGAGTGTGCCCGGGGGAGTGTGCGTGGGGAGTGTGCGCGGGGAGTGTGCCCGGGGCACGTGCCCGGGGGAGTGTGCGCGGGGAGCGTGCCCGGGGGAGTGTGCGCGGGGAGCGTGCGTGGGGAGTGTGAGCGGGGAGCGTGCCCGGGGGGAGCAACACTTCCGTGATAGCGACTGCAACATGGGACAATTTAAGTTTGTTTTAAGAGTGGATTTTAGTGAAATAAGACAATCTGGTCTTTGTATTGTCCTTAACACTCCCAGCACAGCATTCAGGGCACAGTGAGATGGAAAAGAGAGGTTTTCAGCAAGTCAATGGGGAGCAAATCAGCAGAAGCCCTATTGGAGGACAGCAAGTGCAGGGTGGAGATTAGCAAATCAATTAGGAAGGGCAAAGAGGGGATATGAGAAATCTCCGGCTGGTAAAAATCGGGAAAATCCCAAGATATTCTATGAATGGGAAGAGGATAACCAGGGAAAAGGTAGGGCCCATTAGGGACCAAATGGGAAACCTGTAGGTGGAGCCAGAGAACATTCGCAGGGTGTTGAACGAATATTTCACACCTGTCTTCACCCAAGAGAATGAGGAGATAGTTATAGAACTCGGGGAGAGAGACTGTGAGGTTCGTGAGCAAACTGTCAGAGTGACGAGGTATTGGTGGGCTCTAAAGTGGGCAAGTCTCCAGGTCCAGATGAATTGTGTCCCAGGTTGCTGGGGGAGGCGAGGGAGGAGATTGCTGGGGCTCTGATCCAAATTTCTAATTCCTCTTTGGCCACGGGGGAGATGCCAGAGGACTGGAGAACAGCTAATGTGGTCCCACTATTTAAGAAAGGTTGTAGAGACAAGCCAGGCTCACGTCAGTGGCTGGGAAACTACTGGAGAAGATTCTGAAGGAGAGAATCTATCTCCACTTGGAGAGGCAGGGTTTGATCAGGAATAGTGAGGTCAGAGGGAGGTCACGCTGAACAAATTTGATTGATTTTTTTGAGAAGGTAAGCACAGGGATCTGGGCTGGGTGCCCGAGTATTCATCATTTATATAAATAACATAGATGGCAGAGATTGGATTGGATTTGTTTATTGTCACGTGTACCGAGGTACAGTGAAAAGTATTTTTCTGCGAGCAGCTCAACAGATCATTCAGTACATGGGAAGAAAAGGGAATAAAAGAAAATACATAATAGGGCAACACAAGGGCTACATAAGCATTGGCATCGGATGAAGCATACAGGATGTAGTGTTAATGAGGTCAGTCTATAAGAGGGTCATTTAGGAGTCTGGTGACAGTGGGGAAGAAGCTGTTTTTGAGTCTGTTCGTGCGTGTTCTCAGACTTCTGTATCTCCTGCCCGATGGAAGAAGTTGGAAGAGTGAGTAAGCCGGGTGGGAGGGGTCTTTGATTATGCTGCCCGCTTTCCCAAGGCAGCGGGAGGTGTAGATGGAATCAATGGATGGGAGGCAGGTTCGTGTGATGGACTGGGCGGTATTCACGACTCTCTGAAGTTCCTTGCGGTCCTGGGCCGAGCAGTTGCCATACCAGGCTGTGATGCAGCCCGATAGGATGCTCTCTATAGTGCATCTGTAAAAGTTGGTAAGGGTTAATGTGGACATGCCGAATTTCCTTAGTTTCCTGAGGAAGTATAGGCGCTGTTGTGCTTTCTTGGTGATAGCGTCGACGTGGGTGGACCAGGACAGATTTTTGGTGATGTGCACCCCTAGGAATTTGAAACTGCTAACCATCTCCACCTCGGCCCCGTTGATGCTGACAGGGGTGTGTACAGTACTTTGCTTCCTGAAGTCGATGACCAGCTCTTTAGTTTTGCTGGCATTAAGGGAGAGATTGTTGTCGTTACACCACTCCACTAGGTTCTCTATCTCCCTCCTGTATTCGGACTCGTCGTTATTCGAGATCCGGCCCACTATGGTCGTATCGTCAGCAACCTTGTAGATGGAGTTGGAACCAAGTTTTGCCACGCAGTCGTGTGTGTACAGGGAGTAGAGTAGGGGGCTAAGTACGCAGCCTTGCGGGGCCCCGGTATTGAGGACTATTGTGGAGGAGATGTTGTGGTCTGTTGGTCAGAAAGTTGCAGAGTGGGGAGCCAAGTCGTAGGTTTTGGAGCTTTGATATGAGCTTGGCTGGGATTATGGTGTTGAACCAAATGGGGAGACAGTGGTGTAGTGGTAATGTCACCGGACTAGAAACCAGTGACCCAGAGTACTCTGGAGTCCCAGGTTCAAATCCCACCACTGCAGATGGTGAAATTTGAATTGAATAAAAAACATCTGGAATTAAAAGTCTAACGATGACCATGAAACCATTGTCGATTGTGGTAAAAACCCATCTGGTTCACTAATGTCGTTTAGGGAGGGAAATCAGCCGGCCTTACCCTGTCTGGCCCACGTGTGACAATGTGGTTGCTGTTAACTGCTCCCTGCAATTAGGGATGGGCAGTAAATGCTGGCTCAGCTGCAATGTCGATGTCTCATGAATTTAAAAAGCTATGTAGGGGTAGGATCAGTACGTTTGCGATTGGCCGGGTGGTTAACAGTAAGGTTTGAGTGCCTTGGGTTACCGTCACTTCAATCACTTGCTATTTCCCAAGAGTGGGTCAGGTTTTTCCCTTTCCCGAGTCGGACCCTCCTGCCTGAGGAAACTTTCCTGAACACACTTAACAAATTCCACCCCATCTAGAACACTATGGCCATCCCAGTCTATGATTGGAAAATTAAAATCCCCTATGACAATCCGATTACTCCTGCGGTCTCCCCAATCTCCCTGTGTATTTGTTCTTCTCATTCCCGACCACTATTTGGGGGTCTGCAGTATAAGGTCACCATCCCCTTCTTATTTCCTAATTTCACCTACAAAGCCTTGCTGGGTGATCCCTCCGTTATTTCAGCTCTGACTACTGCCGTGATAAGACCATTCTGGAAAAGAGCGAAAGTAACAGGGTAGTTGTTATGGGAGACTTTAACTTTCCAAATATTGACTGGATAAAGATATAGTTCGAGTACATTGGATGGGTCGTTCTTTGTACAATGTGTGCAGGAGGGTTTCCTGACACAATATGTTGACAGGCCAACAAGAGGCGAGGCCACATTGAATTTGGTTTTGGGTAATGAACCAGGCCAGGTGTTAGATCTGGAGGTAGGTGAGCACTTTGGAAACAGTGACCACAATTCGGTGACCTTTACGTTAGTGATGGAAAGGGATAAGTATACCCCGCAGGGCAAGAGTTATAGCTGGGGGAAGGGCAATTATGATGCCATTAGACATGACTTAAGATGTGTAGGTTGGAGAAGTAGGCTGCAAGGGTTGGGCACACTGGATATGTGGAGCTTGTTCAAGGAACAGCTATTGCATGTTCTTGATAAGTACGTACCAGTCAGGCAGGGACGAAGGGGTCGAGCGAGGGAACCGTGGTTTACCAAAGAAGTGGAATCTCTTGTTAAGAGGAAGAAGGAGGCCTATGTGAAGATGAGGCATGAAGTTTCAGTTGGGGCGCTTGATAGTTACAAGGAAGCGAGGAAGGATCTAAAGAGAGAGCTGAGACGAGCAAGGAGGGGACATGAGAAGTCTTTGGCAGGTAGGATCAAGGAAAACCCAAAAGCTTTCTATAGGTATGTCAGGAATAAAAGAATGACTAGGGTAAGAGTAGGGCCAGTCAAGGACAGTGGTGGGAAGTTGTGTGTGGAGGCTGAGGAGATAAGCGAGATACTAAATGAATACTTTTCATCAGTATTCACTCAAGAAAAAGATAATATTGTGGAGGAGAATGCTGAGACCCAGGCTATTAGAATAGATGGCATTGGGGTGCGGTAGGGAAGAAGTGTTGGCAATTCTGGACAAGGTGAAAATAGATAAGTCCCCGGGGCCTGATGGGATTTATCCTAGGATTCTCTGGGAAGCCAGGGAAGAGATTGCTGAGCCTTTGGCTTTGATTTTTAGGTCATCATTGGCTACAGGAATAGTGCCAGAGGACTGGAGGATAGCAAATGTGGTCCCTTTGTTCAAGAAGGGGAGTAGAGATAACCCCGGTAACTATAGGCCGGTGAGCCTAACGTCTGTGGTGGGTAAAGTCTTGGAGAGGATTATAAAAGATACGATTTATAATCATCTAGATAGGAATAATATGATTAGGGATAGTCAGCATGGTTTTGTGAAGGGTAGGTCATGCCTCACAAACCTTATCGAGTTCTTTGAGAAGGTGACTGAACAGGTAGACGAGGGTAGAGCAGTTGATGTGGTGTATATGGATTTCAGTAAAGCGTTTGATAAGGTTCCCCACGGTCGGCTATTGCAGAAAATACGGAGGCTGGGGATTGAGGGTGATTTAGAGATGTGGATCAGAAATTGGCTAGTTGAAAGAAGACAGAGAGTGGTGGTTGATGGGAAATGTTCAGAATGGAGTTCAGTTACGAGTGGCGCACCACAAGGATCTGTTCTGGGGCCGTTGCTGTTTGTCATTTTTATAAATGACCTAGAGGAGGGCGCAGAAGGATGGGTGAGTAAATTTGCAGACGACACTAAAGTCGGTGGAGTTATAGACAGTGCGGAAGGATGTTGCAGGTTACAGAGGGACATAGATAAGCTGCAGAGCTGGGCTGAGAGGTGGCAAATGGAGTTTAATGTGGAGAAGTGTGAGGTGATTCACTTTGGAAAGAATAACAGGAATGCGGAATATTTGGCTAATGGTAAAATTCTTGGTAGTGTGGATGAGCAGAGGGATCTCGGTGTCCATGTACATAGATCCCTGAAAGTTGCCACCCAGGTTGATAGGGTTGTGAAGAAGGCCTATGGTGTGTTGGCCTTTATTGGTAGAGGGATTGAGTTCCGGAGCCATGAGGTCATGTTGCAGTTGTACAAAACTCTAGTACGGCCGCATTTGGAGTATTGCGTACAGTTCTGGTCGCCTCATTATAGGAAGGACGTGGAAGCTTTGGAACGGGTGCAGAGGAGATTTACCAGAATGTTGCCTGGGATGGAGGGAAAATCTTATGAGGAAAGGCTGATGGACTTGAGGTTCTTTTCATTAGAGAGAAGAAGGTTAAGAGGTGACTTAATAGAGGCATACAAAATGATCAGAGGGTTAGATAGGGTGGACAGCGAGAGCCTTCTCCCGCGGATGGAGGTGGCTAGCACGAGGGGACATAGCCTTAAATTGAGGGGTAATAGATATAGGACAGAGGTCAGAGGTGGGTTTTTTACGCAAAGAGTGGTGAGGCCGTGGAATGCCCTACCTGCAACAGTAGTGAACTCGCCAACATTGAGGGCATTAAAAAGTTTATTGGATAAGCATATGGATGATAAGGGCATAGTGTAGGTTAGATGGCCTTTAGTTTTTTTTTCCATGTCGGTGCAACATCGAGGGCCGAAGGGCCTGTACTGCGCTGTATCGTTCTATGTTCTATGTTCTAAGACATAGGAGCAGAATTAGGCCATTCAGCCCATCGAGTCTGCTCTGCCATTCAATCATGGCTGATATTTTCTCATCCCCATTCTCCTGCCTTCTCTCCATAATCCCTGATCCCCTCATTAATCAAGAACCTATCTATCTCTGTCTTAAAGACACTCAGTGATTTGGCCTCCACACCCTTCTGTGGCAAAGAGTTCCACAGATTCCCCACCCTCTGGCTGAAGAAATTCCTCCTCCTCTCTGTTTTAAAGGATCGTCCCTTTAGTCTGAGATGGTGTCCTCTGCTTCTAGTTTTTCCCACAAGTGGAAACATCCTCTCCACACGATGGTCACCTGAATCAAAAATGCAAATCCCCCTTCTCTCTTTCCTCCATTTCTGTCCCGTCTAAAGCTCCTGGAACCTGGAACATTGAGCCAATCCTGTCCCTCCCTCAGCCATGTTTCAGTTATGGCGATAATATCCCAGTCCCAAGTACCTATCCCTGCCCCAGGTTTATCAGCTTTACCTGTCAGCCCTCTTGCCTTGAAATAGATGCAATTTAATTCAGCAGGTTTTCCCAGCTCCCTGCCGTGCCCCTGCCTGCCGTCTCTATCCAGCTCCCTGCCGTCTCTATCCAGCTCCCTGCCGTGCTCCTGCCTGCCGTCTCTATCCAGCTCCCTGCCGTGCTCCTGCCTGCCGTGTCTATCCCGCTCCCTGCCTGCCGTATCTATTCAGCTCCCTGCCTGCCGTGTCTATCCAGCTCCCTGCCTGCCGTGCTCCTGCCTGCCGTGTCTATCCAGCTCCCTGCCTGCCCTGCCCCTGCCTGCCGTGTCTATCCAGCTCCCTGCCTGCCGTGCTCCTGCCTGCCGTGTCTATCCAGCTCCCTGCCTGCCGTGCTCCTGCCTGCCGTGTCTATCCAGCTCCCTGCCTGCCGTGCTCCTGCCTGCCGTGTCTATCCAGCTCCCTGCCTGCCCTGCCCCTGCCTGCCGTGTCTATCCAGCTCCCTGCCTGCCGTGTCTATCCAGCTCCCTGCCTGCTGTGTCTATCCAGCTCCCTGCCTGCCGTGTCTATCCAGCTCCCTGCCGTGCCCCTGCCTGCCGTGTCTATCCAGCTCCCTGCCGTGCCCCTGCCTGCCGTGTCTATCCAGCTCCCTGCCTGCCCTGCCCCTGCCTGCCGTGTCTATCCAGCTCCCTGCCTGCCGTGCTCCTGCCTGCCGTGTCTATCCAGCTCCCTGCCTGCCGTGCTCCTGCCTGCCGTGTCTATCCAGCTCCCTGCCTGCCCTGCCCCTGCCTGCCGTGTCTATCCAGCTCCCTGCCTGCCGTGTCTATCCAGCTCCCTGCCTGCTGTGTCTATCCAGCTCCCTGCCTGCCGTGTCTATCCAGCTCCCTGCCGTGCCCCTGCCTGCCGTGTCTATCCAGCTCCCTGCCTGCCGTGTCTATTCAGCTCCCTGCCCTGCTCCTGCCTGTCATGTCTTATTTAAGTAGGGCAAAGACAAACCTGGGAACAAACTTGGGAAACCTGACCACGGTGGTGGGTAGGTTACTGGAGACGATTCTGAGGGATAAGATAGACAGGCATTTGAAAAGACAGGGTTTGATTAGTAGTCAGCATGGCTTTGTGCATCGGAGATCATGCCTTACAAATCTGTTAGAGTTCTTTGATGAAGTGACCAGGAAATTTGTTGAGGGTAGGGCGGTAGATGTAGTCTGTATGGACTTCAGTAAGGCCTTTGATAAAGTTCCACATGGTAGGCTGCTCTGGAAGGTTAGATCACAGGGAATCCAGAGAAAGCTGGCAAATTGGGGATGCAATGGTCGGAAGCAGAGGGTAATGCTGCAAAGATGCTTGTTGGACTGGAGGCCTGTGGCCTGTCGTGTGCCTCAGGGCTCAGTGCTGGGCCCATTGCTGTCTGTTATCTATATCAGTGATTTGGATGAGAATGTACAAGGCATGATCAGTAAGTTTGCAGATGACACTAAAGTAGGTGGTATTGTAGACAGTGAGGAAGGTTATGAAAAATTGGAGCAGGATCTTGATCAGCTGGGGAAGTGGGCCGAGAAGTGGCAAATGCAGATCAATACAGATAAGTATGAGGGGTTGTATTTTGGAAAGTCAAATCAAAGTAGGACTTTCACGGTGAATAGTCGGAGTATCGTGGAAGAGAGGGACCTTGGAGTTCAGGTACACGGTTCTCTAAAGGTGGATTTACAGGTAGATAGGGCAGTGAAGAAGGCTTTTGGCATCCTGGCCTCCATCAGTCAGGGCACTGAGTATAGAAGTTGGGAAGTTATGTTGCAGTTGTACAGGACGTTGGTGAGGTCACACCTGGAGTATTGTGTTCAGTTTGGGTCGCCTCGCTATAGGAAAGATGTTATTAAACTGGAGAGAGTGCAGAAGGGATTAAGGATGTTGCCAGGACTCGAGGGTCTGTGTCACAGGGAGAGATGCGATAGGCTAGGACCTTTGGAGCGTAGGAGACTGAGGGGTGATCTTATCGAGGTGAATAAGATCACGAGAGGCATGGACAGGGTGAATGCACTCAGTCTTTTTCCCAGGGTTGGGGAATGGAGAACGAGAGGGCACAGGTTTAAGTTAAGAGCGGAAAGGATTACTGGGAACCTGAGGAGCAAGGCTTTTACACAGAGGGTGGGACGTATGTGGAATGTCGGAGGCAGGGACACTGACAACATTGAAAAGGCATTTGGACAGATACATGGATAGGAAAGGTTCACAGGGATATGGGCCAAATGCAGGCCAATGGGGGTTAGCTTAGATGGGGTTTATGGTTGGCATGGACAGGCTTGGCCCACAGGGCCTGTCTCCGTGCCGTAGATTCTGTGCCATTCAGCTCCTGTCACTGCTGGAGAGCGAGGGGTCAGGGCTGCTCGCGGTCTACATTTCACTTTGTATCTCTGTCTTTCCAGGTTTTCAGCTGAATAACCAGTTATCCCAGATCATTGTGGCCCGGTATTCCGACATGGAAAATCTCGTCCTCGATTTTGACAACTTTGTTTCCTGCCTGATCCGTCTGGAGGCCATCTTCAGTAAGTGAAGAGAAAGAGATTGGTAAAGAGAAATGTGGGCCCCCTACAGACAGAAACAGGGCAATCCATAATGAGGGGCAAAGAAATGGCTGGGCAATCAAATACATACTTTGGTTCTGTCTTCACAAAAGAGGACACAAATCAGATCCCAGAAATGTTGGAGAATCAGGGGCAGCACGGTAGCATGGTGGTTAGCATAAATGCTTCACAGCTCCAGGGTCCCAGGTTCGATTCCCGGCTGGGTCACTGTCTGTGTGGAGTCTGCACGTCCTCCCCGTGTGTGCGTGGGTTTCCTCCGGGTGCTCCGGTTTCCTCCCACAGTCCAAAGATGTGCGGGTTAGGTGGATTGGCCATGCTAAATTGCCCGTAGTGTCCTAAAAAGTAAGGTTAATGTGGGGGTTGTTGGGTTACGGGTATAGGGTGGATACGTGGGTTTGAGTAGGGTGATCATTGCTCGGCACAACATCGAGGGCCGAAGGGCCTGTTCTGTGCTGTACTGTTCTATGTTCTATGTTCTAATGAAAGGTTTAGTGAGAGGGAAGAATGAGGGAGATCAACATTGGTAGAGAAATGGTGCTGGAAAAACTGATGGGATTGAAGGCGGCTAAATCCCCAAGGCCTGGGAATCTGCATCCCAGAGTGCTTAAGGAGGTGGCTCTGGAAATAGTGGATGCATTGGTGGTCATCTTCCTGGATTCTATAGACTCTGGAACTGTCCCTGCAGATTGGAGGGTAGCTCACGTCACTCCCATATTCAAAAAGGGAGGTAGAGAAAAAGCAGGGAATTATAGACCAGGAAGCCTAACATCGGTAGTGGGGAAATGAAAATGAAAATCGCTTATCACGAGTAGACTTCAATGAAGTTACTGTGAAAAGCCCCTAGTCGCCACATTCCGGCACCTGTTCTGGAAGGCTGATACAGGAATCGAACCGTGCTGCTGGCCTGCCTTGGTCTGCTTTCAAAGCCAGCGATTTAGCCCAGTGTGCTAAACAACCCCGAAAATGCTTGAATCCATTATCAAGGACTCTATAGCGGAACATTTAGAAAGCAGTGGCAGGATCAGTCAGAGTCAGCATGGATTTATGAAGGGAAAATCATGCCTGACAAATCTGTTGGAATTCTTTGAAGATGTAACCAGTACAATCGACAACGGGGAGCCAGTCGATGTGGTATATTTGGACTTTCAGAAGGCGTTTGACAAAATCCCGCGTAATATTAAAGAGCATGGGATTGGGGGAAATGTATTGAGGTGGATAGAAAAAACAAAGAGTCGGGATTAATGGGTCCATTTCAAATTGGCAGGCAGTAACCAGTGGGGTATCACAGGGATCGGTGCTGGGACACCAGCTATTCACAATATATATTAATGATTTGGATGAGGGAACAAAATGTAACATCTCAAAGTTTGCAGATGATCTCAAATTAGGTGGGAGGGTGAATTGTGACGAGGATGCAGGGATCCTACAGCAAGATCTGGACAGGTTGGGCGAGTGGGCAAACCAATGGCAGATGCAGTATAATTCGGATAAGTGTGAGGTTATTCACTTTGGAAGCAAAAACAGGAAGGCAGATTACTACCTGAATGGTTGTAAATTGGGAGAGGGGAGTGTGCAGTGGGACCTGGGTGTCCTTGTGCACCATTCGCTGAAGGTAAGCATGCAGCTACAGCAGGCGGTAAAGAAGGCTAATGGTATGTTGGCCTTCATTGCGAGAGGTTTCGAGTATAGAAGCCGGGATGTGTTGCTGCAATTATACAGGGCCTTGGTGAGGCCACACCTGGAGTATTGTGGGCAGTTTTGGTCTCCTTCTCTGAGGAAGGATGTTCTTGCTCTCGAGGGAGAGCAGCGAAGGTTTACCAGACTGATTCCAGGGATGGCGGGACTGTCATATGAGGAGAGATTGACTAGGTTGGGATTGTTCTCGCTGGAGTTCAGAAGAATGAGGGAGGATCTCATAGAGCAGTATAAAATTCTAACAGGACTAGACAGGGTAGATGCAGGGAAGATGTTACCAATGATGGGTGTGTCCAGAACCAGGGGTCACAGCCTGAGGATTCAGGGTAAACCATTTCGGACAGAGATAAGGAGACATTTCTTCACCCAAAGAGTGGTGAGCCTGTGGAATTCATTACCACAGGAAGTAGTTGATGCTAAAACATTGAATATATTCAAGAGGCTGCTGGATATAACATTGGGGAGAATGGGATCAAAGGCTATGGGGAGAAAGCAGGATTAGGCTATTGAGTTGGATGATCAGCCATGATGGTGATGAATGGCGGAGCAGGCTCGAAGGGCCAAAAGGCCTCCTCCTGCTCCTATCTTCTATATATGTAAGTGTCAAACGGAAACGAGCTTTGCAAACTGCCCTGGCCACTGAAGCAGGACAGATTGTTTCTCACACATCTTCTATGTCTTTCAGAAATGTTCTATGCTCTGCCCAAAGATGGAGATGGATTCATAGAGCTTGGTCTGAACCAGGTGAGAGGGTAACAGGGAGGCTGTCCACTGTGAGCTTGGTTTCAGCCCGTCCCCACACTAACCTTTCTCTCTCTCTCTCTCTGTCACAGTGGCTGACTCTCGTCATGGGCTAATGGTGCCATTGGCCAGAATGGAGTGTGCGTGCCATCGATGGATCTGTGGTGTTTGACAGGACCCCTGTGGGGAGGGGTTGGAATCGGTGTTGTCCCCGTTCTGTCCAAGGGACACATTTTCATACCTCTAGCGATTGATGACTGCATGTTTTGGGATCACGTTCTTTTTCCCCCTTCTCCCAGGCTGCTTACTTCTCCTTCAGTGTTCGTCACTCGATTCGGCAGTCAGTACACATTGCCTGGATCCTTGGCCTGTGTTGAAGAGATGCAATATGGGGCTGGTATTGACTGGATTGTTGCTACACAATCCTCAGCATGGCTTTCTCTGTGGGCTCTGCAATCCTGTCTCTGTTAATGTTTCTAATTAAATAAAAAGTGGCTGAAACTCTTGTGTGTGAGTTATTGGGAAGTCAATTCCTCGTCCTGGCTACGGAATTCATTCCACAATTGGGAATCTTTTAGCACAGGGAGAAAACACAGAGGGTGGGAATCTCTGTTAGCTGACGCTGAAATTGGGAAACGCAATTGGGCGGAGAACTGGTTCCCACGCCAAAATCGTGACAGGTGCCAAATCGCAATTCTCTGTCACCGTGTGTAGTAAGCACCGTTTGTATGTCATTATGGAGCCTGACCCTGTATCTCTGGGGCCTCTGCGATTCTCTGTCACCGTGTGTAGTAAACACCGTTTGTATGTCATTATGGAGCCTGACCCTGTATCTCTGGGGCCTCTGCGATTCTCTGTCACCGTGCGTAGTAAACACCGTTTGTATGTCATTATGGAGCCTGAATCTCTGGGGCCTCTGCGATTCTCTGTCACCGTGTGTAGTAAGCACCGTTTGTATGTCATTATGGAGCCTGACCCTGTATCTCTGGGGCCTCTGCGATTCTCTGTCACCGTGCGTAGTAAACACCGTTTGTATGTCATTATGGAGCCTGACCCTGTATCTCTGGGGCCTCTGCGATTCTCTGTCACCGTGCGTAGTAAACACCGTTTGTATGTCATTATGGAGCCTGAATCTCTGGGGCCTCTGCGATTCTCTGTCACCGTGTGTAGTAAGCACCGTTTGTATGTCATTATGGAGCCTGACCCTGTATCTCTGGGGCCTCTGCGATTCTCTGCCTCCGATGGGCCGAGTTCCTGAAGGCGCGGTTCACTTGTAATTTTAAAAAATCATGAAGCCGGCGTGGTGGCTGCTTGGGGGGGGGGGAGGGGGACGGAAAGTGTCCAACGTCGCCACAGTTTGCTGAGTTCCTGCCAGGGCCACGGGGAGTAGTCAGGGTGGATGGGCACGAAACACCATTGCCGCAGCCGGCAAGGCAGCTGCGCCCACCGCTAACAGCCCACTGTGAAACGGGTCATATAACTGACCCCCCTCTGATCCCAGCAACAATCAGCTGTTTGGGTGCACTCCCGCACAGCCAGTGCCATCTTGTGGGTGTGGGGAGTGTGTCTGCGGCTGCAGCTTGTCAGCCTCCCACAGGACCACAGGGCCAGCGAATCCCGCACCGTTTCTCATTGGAACCAATTGTGTTCCACGTTGTGCCAGTGCTGCCCCTCCACAGTCACTGAATCGGTCCAGGTTCAGCACCAGTTTTACTGTTGTGAAAATCCACAAATCCTGCCCCAGTAGCAGCGTTACACCCACCCATAATCTTGCAGCAGTTAGTGGAGATTGAGGAAATGGGATTATCCAGATAGTGTCAGTCTATGCATGTTACACGGGACATTGTAAATCATCCAATATACAGCATTTATTGAATAAAGTAGAGGGCTGTGCCTCCAGCCAGGGAAAGGCACATTGTTTAGGGAGAATGTAGCAGTGATTCGGCCACACTACATGAATTACAGAGACCCCAGAACTCTTCCCCGTCAAACCCTTCACCCCGTTAACCCAGCCCCACACCCCGAAAACCACCACCGCAAGTCAGATGATGTAATAAACGGGATCCTCCTCTGTCTCTCCCTCGTCGCTGGGTTCCTCAATATCAGAACTGCTCTCGGAGCTAATGGAGTGGATGGAGGTCAGATCGTCAAAGCTGCTGCTCTCGCTCTTAGTCAGGCAGGTGGACTTGGGCTTGAGCGCTGGAGGAGAAACAAGATGGGAATGAAAAGAGGCAATAAAACTCGGCTTCTATCTCCAAAGCTGCGGTCTGACCGACTCCGTCTCCTCAGCTGTCTGACCCAACGCTGGGAATTGAACCTGGGACCCTGGAGCTGTGAAGCAACTGTGCTAACCAGCATGCTGCTGCCCTCCAGCACACTCCGCCATTCAGCCCCTCCCACGCACTCTGCCATTCAGTGCCTCAAACCCTGCTCAGCCATTGGCTGATCGGATTCTGATCTCCACTCTGCCCCCCATAACCCTCCACTCCTTTGCCAATCAGAAATCTGTCTAACCCCAACCTTGACAACATTAATGATCCACTGCTCCGGAGGTAGAGAATTCCGGCGATGGAGAATTCCGAAGGTAAATGACCGTCAGCGAGAAAGTTCCTCCTCATCTCCGTCTGAAATGGGAGAGGCTTCACTCTGGAACCGTGCCCCCAGATCTAGATTCCCTGACAAGGGGAGAACTCCCAGCATTCACCTTGTCAAGGCCCCCTAGTTTCAATAAGATCACACCTCATTCTTTTAAACTCCATTGAGTAAGATTCAGCCCAGATGAGAACTCTCTGCCTCAAAAGGCAGTGGAATCAGAATCTTTGAATATTTTAAGGCAGGGATGGATAGATTCTCGATTAACGATGAGGTGAAAGGTTATCGGGGGAAGGGGCAGGAATGTGGGATTGACGTCTGGTGACGGTGATGTGTGGACGCACATCAGGACAAAATAAGGCACTTTTAGTTGACTTTTGTCCAGATTTCAGAGGAAACACCATGAACAGCAAAAGGAAGGCAACCAAGAAAAGATGCCGGTGTACGGGAGCTCAAGGGGCCGAAGTGATGCAGAAGCGGTGGAGCCACGAGCAGCAGGCGGGCGAGACGACAGACCCACGAGGCGAAGGGGCCCCGGACACCCAGCGAGCCGAGCATCAACCTCCTGATGAAAGAGCTGACCCCCCATGAAGGAGGCGATCCGGATAGAAATCCAGGTGGTAGTGAACATAGAACATAGAACGATACAGCGCAGTACAGGCCCTTCGGCCCTCAATGTTGCACCGACATGGAAAAAAACTAAAGGCCATCTAACCTACACTATGCCCTTATCATCCATATGCTTATCCAATAAACTTTTAAATGCCCTCAATGTTGGCGAGTTCACTACTGTTGCAGGTAGGGCATTCCACGGCCTCACCACTCTTTGCGTAAAAAACCCACCTCTGACCTCTGTCCTATATCTATTACCCCTCAATTTAAGGCTATGTCCCCTCGTGCTAGCCACCTCCATCCGCGGGAGAAGGCTCTCGCTGTCCACCCTATCTAACCCTCTGATCATTTTGTATGCCTCTATTAAGTCACCTCTTAACCTTCTTCTCTCTAACGAAAACAACCTCAAGTCCATCAGCCTTTCCTCATAAGATTTTCCCTCCATACCAGGCCACCATGCACAAGGCAATCGATGGGCTGGGGAAGACAATGGCGACTCATGACAGGACGATCCACGACCTGGAGAAGGCCTCATAGAACATAGAACAGTACAGCACAGAACAGGCCCTTCGGCCCTCGATGTTGTGCCGAGCCATGATCACCCTACTCAAACCCACGTATCCACCCTATACCCGTAACCCAACAACCCCCCCCCCCTTAACCTTACTTTTATTAGGACACTACGGGCAATTTAGCATGGCCAATCCACCTAACCCGCACATCTTTGGACTGTGGGAGGAAACCGGAGCACCCGGAGGAAACCCACGCACACAGGGAGAGGACGTGCAGACTCCGCACAGACAGTGACCCAGCCGGGAATCGAACCTGGGACCCTGGAGCTGTGAAGCATTTATGCTAACCACCATGCTACCCTGCTGCCCCCTGCTGCCTCGACAGACAGAATCATCACCTTGGAGGTGAAAAGGTTGGTGGCAGCACAGGAACAGGCCATTCGGCCCTCCAACCTGTACCAGTCATGATACCAACCTTTGCCAAAACCCTCAGCACTCCCTTGTGCAGTATCCCTCTCTCCCCATCCTATCCATGTGTTTGTCAAGATGCCTTTTGAACGCCGTTAATATATCTGCTTCCACAACCTCCCCTGGCAACGCATTCCAGGCACTCACCACCCTCTGTGTAAAACCCTGCCTCACACATCTCCTCTAAACTTTGCCCCACGGACCTTAAACCTATGCCCCCTGGTGACTGACCCCTCCACCCTGGGAAAGAGTGTCTGCCCATCCACTCTATCCATGCCCCTCATAATCTTGTAGCCCTCTATCAGGTCACCCCTCAACCTCCGTCTTTCTAATCATAGAATTTACAATGCTGAAGGAGACCATTCGGCCCATCGAGTCAGTAGCGGCCCTTGGAAAAAAACAGTCCGAGTCTATTCAGCCTCTCCACATAGCCAACACCCTCCAGACCAGGCAACATCCTGGTAAACCTCCTCTGCACCCTCTCCAAAGCCGCCACATGCTTCTGGTAGTGTGGTGACCAGAATTGTGCGCAATATTGCAAGTGCGGCCTTACCAAGGTTCTATACAGCTGCAGCCTGACTTGCCAGTTTTTATACTCGATGCCCGGCCAATGAAGGCAATCATTCCGTCTGCTTTCGTGACTACCTTGTCCACTTGTGTTGCCACCTTCAAAGATCTGTGGACCTGCACGCCCAGATCTCTCTGACTCTCTATATTCTGAAGAGTTTTGCCATTTACGGTATTTTCCCCTCTATGTTAGACCTACCAAAATGCATTTCCTCACATTAAACTCCGGATTAAACTCCATTTGCCATTTCTATGCCCAAGTCTCCAACCTATCTATGTCCTGCTGTATCTTCTGACAATCCTCAACACTATCTGCCACTCCACCAACCTTGGCGTCATCCGCAAACTTACTAATCAGACCGGCTACATTTTCCTCCAAATCGTTTATGTACACCTCAACCAACAGAGGCCCCGGCACCGATCCCTGTGGAACACCACTAGTCACAACCTTCCATTCAGAAAAACACCCGTCTACTGCTACCCTCTGCCACCGAGCCAGTTCTGTATCCATCTTACCACCTCACCTCTGATCCCGTGTGACTTCACCTATTGTACCAGTCTGCCATGAGGCACCTTGTCAAAGGTTTTACTGAAGTCCATGTAAACAACATCCACCGCCCTCCCCTCATCAACCATCTTTGTCACCTCCTCAAAGAAGTTGATCAAGTTAGTGAGGCACGACGTCCCCTTCACAAACCTTAAGGGGGAAAGTCGATGACGAGGAGAACAGGTTCAGACGACAAAATATGAGGATCGTGGGCCTGTCAGAAGACACTGAGGGTAAAGACCCGACGGACTATATCGCCCAAATGCTGGGCAACTTCGTTGAGAGAGACAGCTTCCCCAAACCCCCAGAGCTCAACAGAGCACACAGGTTGCTAAGACCGAAACCCAAGGCCGGGGAGGAGCCGAGGGCGATCACCGATACTAGGACCAGGAGTGGATCCTGCAGTGGGCACGGTAGACAAAAGCAAGGACCTGGGAAGGTCATAGAATCCGAATTTATCAGGGCATTGGGGCAGAGCTAGCAAAACGCAGGGCCATGTTTAATCAGGCGATATCGGCCCTGTACAGGAATGGGACACGTTACGGACTGCTGTTCCCAGCTAGGCTCTGGGTCATGTACCAAAACAAAAAGGAAAACTACTTTAACTCCCCAGAGGAAGTGAATGAATTCGTCTGAACCAGCGTCCTGGACAGGCACGGCAGACTCTGAAAGAACTCATTGGACAGTGAGCATGTTTGTAAGGGACTGCGCTGCCTCGTTCCGATCACAGAGGGAAGACTGGGTCACAGAGAGGGAGGGAGGACTGGGGAAGGCAGGTGAAGGTTTAAACAGGGAGAACGGTCAGTTAGCGGGTACAAGGAAGGGGCGGAACCAGCCCCAGGAAGGGGGCCACCACACCAACATAAATAGCCAGCATGGGGAGTAGGGACGGAGCGCCTGGTCAGGGCGGTCTGCACAAGGGGAGATGGGAAAGGGCGGCGGGGGGGGGGGGCTGAAAGGAACAAAAAAGGAACCGAGCATGAATAATGAATTGGGTGACAGCTGGGCCTCGGTAAGGGAGGACCAGGTTGAAGAAGGTCCCTAAACAAAGGGAAACCCCGGAGCGCAGAGGCGCGTCCACTCGGTCAGTATGGGTGATCCCGCAGGACTGAGGGGGTCAGAAACCCCCCACCAGGATTGTTACCTGGAACGTCAGAGGACTTAATGGCCCAGTGAAAAGATCCAGAGTCTACGCCCACCGAAGAAGACTGAAGGCCGACATAATCTAGCTCCAGGAGATGCCCCTGAGGGAGAAGGACCGACTGTGGGTGAGGAAGGGCTGAGTGGGACCATTCATGCTGTGGGACCAGGGCTGGGGGATAGCCATACTGATCAGCAAGGGGACAAGATTCATGGTCAGAAGGACAGTTATGGACCCAGGGGGACAGTACATCATGGTCAGTGGTGCCCTGGATGGGGCACCGGTAGTCCTGGTTAATGTGCACGCTCCCAACTGGGACAACACAGATTGCATAAAAAAGACCATGGTGGAAATGGCCGACATTGACTCACACCGACTGATCATGGGGGTGACTTTACCTGTGTATAGGACCCACTGACCGACCGATCAAACCCCAGATCGGGGAAAAGGATGGACATGCAGCAGATGGGGGCGGTGGACCCATGGCGGGTCCTAGACTCCGGTGAGAGGGAATTCTCCTTCTTTTCACTGGTCCACAAAGCATTCTCGAGAATAGACTTCTTTGCAGTGTGGAAAGCAGTGCTCCCAGGAATAGTAAGGGCAGAATATTCCGCGATAGTTATCCCCGACCACACGTTGGATATGAGGTTGGAGACAGGTCATGCCCCGCGCCCCGTGCCCCGCGGCCAGCGCCCAGCGCCCCGCGGCCAGCGCCCCGCGGCCAGCGCCCAGCGCCCCGCGGCCAGCGCCCCGCGGCCAGCGCCCCGCGGCCAGCGCCCCGCGCCCAGCGCCCAGCGCCCCGCGGCCAGCGCCCCGCGGCCAGCGCCCCGCGCCCAGCGCCGCGCGCCCCGCGGCCAGCGCCCCGCGGCCAGCGCCCAGTGCCCCGCGCCCAGCGCCCCGCGGCCAGCGCCCAGTGCCCAGCGCCCCGCGCCCCGCGCCCCGCGGCCAGCGCCCCGGGCCAGCGGCCAGCGCCCCGTGCCCCGCGCCCAGCGCCCCGCGGCCAGCGCCCCGCGCCCCGTGCCCAGCGCCCCGCGCCCAGCGCCCCGCGCCCCGCGGCCAGCGCCCAGCGGCCAGCGCCCAGTGCCCCGCGCCCAGCGCCCAGTGCCCCGCGCCCCGCGCCCCGCGCCCAGTGCCCCGCGCCCAGCGCCCAGCGCCCCGTGCCCCGCGCCCCGCGCCCAGCGCCCCGCGCCCCGCGCCTCACGCCCCGTGCCCAGCTGCCCCGTGCCCCGCGTGGAGGTTGGACACGGACCTGCTTCTACCAGAAAATACCACAGGCCATTGGCGAGTATGTTACAAATAACCAGAATGGGGAAGTCTCACCTTCATGTTCTGGGAAGCACTGAAGGCGGTGATTCGGGGAGAGATTATAGCCTACAACGCTTCTTAGAGATATGGAAGAGAGGGTGGCCAGGCAACAATTGAGCGACTTCATCCTGCAGGTTGACAGGAAGTACTCTGAAGACCCGTCTGGCTGGCAGAGAGGAAAAAGTTACAAAGAACAGTACAGCATAGGCTCAGGCCCTTCGGCCCTCCCAGCCTGCACCAATCACGTGCCCTATCTAGACCAACCGCGTGTGTCCTTCTATACCCCGTCTGTTCATGTGTCTATCCAGATAAGTCTTAAAGGTCACTAACGTATCTGCCTCAACCCCCTCACTTGGCCGTGTATTCCAGGCTATCATCACCCTCTGTGTAAAAACCTTCCCCCGCACATCTCCACTGAACCTTCCCCCCTCACCTTGAACTTGTGCCCCCTTGTAATTGTCATTTCCACCCTGGGAAACAGCCTCCAACTGTTCACCTTATCTATACCCCTCATCATTTTATAAACTTCTATCAGGTCGTCCCTCAGCCTCCGTCTCTCTCGGGAGAACAATCCCAGTTTATTCAATCTCTCCTCATAGCTAATACCCTCCATACCAGGCAACATCCTGCTAAACCTTTTCTGTCTCTCTCCAAAGCCTCCACATCCTTCTGGTAGTGCGGTGACCAGAGTTGGACACAGTATTCCAAATGTGGCCTAACCATTGTTCTATATAACTGTGACATAATGTTTGAGCGTTTATACTCGATACCCCGTCCGATGAAGGCAAACATGCCAAATGCTTTCTTTCCCACCATTTCCACCTGTGCTGCCACGTTTAAGGATCTGTGGACCTGCACGCCCAGATCTCTCTGTGTCTCTCTGCTCCTGATGGTTCTGCCATTTATTTTATAGCTCCCGCCTGAATTGGATCGACCCAAATGCATATACTTTAACCTGCTATCCACCAGGAAGGCAGTGCACCACCCCCGCCAGACACTGGGGTCCTTCTATGAACACGGGAGAAAGCTGGCCGCCTGTTGGCTCACCAGCTGAGAAAGAGGCAGCCACGAGGGAGATAGTGCAGGTGAAGGATAGCAGAGGCAGACTGGCAAAAAGAGGTCAACTGAGTTTTTGAGACCTGCGACCGAGGGCTGCAAACCTCTAAGCCCACCCCGACGGGGGCGAGGGAATGAAACACTTGCTCGATAGACTGGACATGCCAGTAATGGGGTAAGATAGAAGGGAGGGGCTGGGGGAGCTGGAAGCCCCAATAGGATTGGCAGAGATCATGGAGCGTATCAGCTCCAGGCAGGCGGGGGGGAGGAGGGGCAGTATTGCCGTGGCGAGGGTTCGGAGCGTCAATCCCTTTCAGTAGGATTCCTTCAGCATCACACATTCCATGTTTGCCTCTTGTACAATAATAATCTTTTACTAATGTCACAAGTAGGCTGACATTAACATTGCAATGAGGTTTCCACAGTAACTCACTCAGGGAATACACACTGTGTCAGAGAGAATTCACACTGTGTCAGAGAGAGAGAATTCACACTGTGTCAGAGAGAATTCACACTGTGTCAGAGAGAATTCACACTGTGTCAGAGAGAATTCACACTGTGTCAGAGAGAGAGAATTCACACTGTGTCAGAGAGAGAGAATTCACACTGTGTCAGAGAGAGAGAATTCACACTGTGTCAGAGAGAGAGAATTCACACTGTGTCAGAGAGAATTCACACTGTGTCAGAGAGAATTCACACTGTGTCAGAGAGAATTCACACTGTGTCAGAGAGAATTCACACTGTGTCAGAGAGAATTCACACTGTGTCAGAGAGAATTCACACTGTGTCAGAGAGAATTCACACTGTGTCAGAGAGAGAGAATTCACACTGTGTCAGAGAGAATTCACACTGTGTCAGAGAGAATTCACACTGTGTCAGAGAGAATTCACTCTGTGTCAGAGAGAATTCACACTGTGTCAGAGAGAATTCACACTGTGTCAGAGAGAGAGAATTCACACTGTGTCAGAGAGAATTCACACTGTGTCAGAGAGAATTCACACTGTGAGGAGAATTCACACTTTGTCACAGAGAGAGAATTCACACTGTGTCAGAGAGAATTCACACTGTGTCAGAGAGAATTCACACTGTGTCAGAGAGAGAGAATTCACACTTTGTCACAGAGAGAGAATTCACACTGTGTCAGAGAGAATTCACACTGTGTCAGAGAGAATTAACACTGTGTAAGAGAGAGAGAATTCACACTGTGTCAGAGAGAATTCACACTTTGTCACAGAGAGAGAATTCACACTGTGTCAGAGAGAATTCACACTGTGTCAGAGAGAATTCACACTGTCAGAGAGAGAGAGAATTCACACTGTGTCAGAGAGAATTAACACTGTGTAAGAGAGAGAATTCACACTGTGTCAGAGAGAATTCACACTGTGTCAGAGAGATAGAGAATTCACACTGTGTCAGAGAGAATTCACACTGTCAGGGAGAATTCACACTGTCAGGATGAATTCACACTGTCAGGGAGAATTCACACTGTCAGGATGCATTCACACTGTCAGGATGAATTCACACTGTCAGAGAATTCACACTGTCAGGGAGAATTCACACTGTCAGTGAGATTTCACACTGTGAGGGAGAATTCACACTGTCAGAGAATTCACACTGTCAGCGAGAATTCACACTGTCAGCGAGAATTCACACTGTCAGCGAGAATTCACACTGTCAGCGAGAATTCACACTGTGAGGGAGAATTCACACAGTCAGCGAGCATTCACACTGTCAGGGAGAGAGAATTCACACTGTCAGAGAGAGAATTCACACTGTCAGGATGAATTCACACTGTCAGAGAGAGAGAATTCACACGGTCAGGATGAATTCACACTGTCAGGGAGAATTCACACTGTCAGAATGAATGCACACTGTCAGGATGAATTCACACTGTCAGGATGAATGCACACTGTCAGGATGAATTCACACGGTCAGGATGAATTCACACTGTCAGGGAGAATTCACACTGTCAGAATGAATTCACACTGTCAGGGTGAATGCACACTGTCAGGATGAATTCACACTGTCAGGATGAATTCACACTGTCAGGGAGAATTCACACTGTCAGGGAGAGAGAATTCACACTGTCAGGATGAATGCACACTGTCAGAGAGAGAGAATTCACACTGTCAGGGTGAATTCACACTGTCAGGATGAATGCACACTGTCAGGATGAATTCACACTGTCAGGGAGAATTCACACTGTCAGGGAGAGAGAATTCACACTGTCAGGATGAATGCACACTGTCAGAGAGAGAGAATTCACACTGTCAGGGTGAATTCACACTGTCAGGATGAATGCACACTGTCAGGATGAATTCACACTGTCAGGGAGAATTCACACTGTCAGGGAGAGAGAATTCACACTGTCTCAGAGAGAATTCACACTGAGGGAGAATTCACACGCTGACAGTTCTGCGATGAATCAAGTGCTCACCTTTCCTCTGATTGATCAGTTGTAGTCT
>NC_052151.1:2761814-2807037 GCF_902713615.1 Scyliorhinus canicula | reverse complement strand
CCCGCCCCCTGCCCCCTGCCTCCCCGCCCCCTGCCTCCCCGCCCCCCGCCCCCTGCCTCCCCGCCCCCTGCCCCCTGCCTCCCCGCCCCCCGCCCCCTGCCTCCCCGGCCCATGCCTCCCCTGCCCCCTGCCCCCTGCCTCCCCGCCCCCTGCCCCCTGCCTCCCCGCCCCCTGCCCCCTGCCTCCCCTGCCCCCTGCCTCCCTGCCTCCCCGCCTTCCCCGCCCCCTGCCTCCTCGCCCTCTGTTCCTCCCGCTGTGTAACACTGGTGTACTGGTGGGGACGGGTCTGTCAGGGAGGGAGTTCCAGGATCGTGCGCCAGCGACAGCGAACTACACCTCAGGGCCTGCAGCGGTTCAGGAAGGCAGCTCACCCCCACCTTCTGAAGGGTAACTAGGGAGGAGCAATAAATACTGATCTGACCAGCGACACCCACATCCCGCAAATCAATGCGATAACATTTCTGCCGAAGACTAATTACAATAATCTTTATTATTGTCACAAGTAGGCTGACGTTAACACTGCAATGAAGTTACTGTGAAAAGCCCCTAGTCGCCACATTCCGGCACCTGTTCGGGTCACAGAGGGAGAATTCAGAATGTCCAATTCACCTAACAGCACGTCTTTCGGGACTTGTGGAAGGAAACCGGAGCACCCGGAGGAAACCCACGCACACACGGGGAGAGCGTGCAGACTCCGCACAGACAGTGACCCAAGCCGGGAACCGAGCCTGAGACCCTGGCACTGTGAAGCCACAGTGCTAACCACTGTGCTACATCACGGATCTGCAGGCTGTTTTTGCAACGGGAAAAGCAGCCGTGGGTGGGGGTGGTATCGGGGACAGTGTCTGGTAGTTGGGTGGAGTGGGGTGGATGGAGAAGGTCCTGCGGAGGCTCCAGTTTGAGAGGGTGCAGGGTTGGGATTATCCATTCACATGATGTAACATGGTTTCCCAACTCCTTACTTAATTTCATAGAATTTACAGTGCAGAAGGAGGCCATTCAGCCCATCGAGTCTGCACCTTCTCTTGGAAAGAGCACCCTACCCAAGCCCACACTTCCACCCTATCCCCATAACCCAGTAACCCCACCCAACACTAATGGGCAATTTTGGACACTAAGGGCATTGATCATGGCCAATCCACCTAACCTGCACATCTTTGGACTGTGGGAGGAAACCGGAGCACCCGGAGGGAAACCCACGCAGACACGGGGAGGATGTGCAGACTCCGCACAGACAGTGACCCAAGCCGGAATCGAACCTGGGACCCTGGAGCTGTGACGTGATTGTGCTATCCACAATGCTACCGTAACATGGTTTCCCAACTCCTGTACTCAATGCCTCGGCTGATGAAGATTAAGTGTGCCATCTGCCTACTTAATCACCTTGCCCACCTGTGATGCCACCTTTAGGGAACTGTGGACCTGCACGCCCAGATCCCTCTGTATGTTAATGTTTGTCAGGGTTCTGCCATTTACAGGATAATTCATACCTAGATTTGATCCTCCAAAACACATCACCTGGCATTTGTCCGGATTAGACTCCATCTGCCATCTCTCCCCCCAAGTCTCCAATCTATCTATATCCTGTTGTATCCTCTGACAATCCTCGGCACTAGCAGCAACTCCATCAACCTTCATGTCATCTGCAAATTTACTAATCAGACCATCCACATTTCCCTCCAGATCATTTATATATACTATAAACAACAGAGGTCCCAGCCCTGATCCCTGGGCTGTTTCCCTCCAGATCATTTATATATACTATAAACAACAGAGGTCCCAGCCCTGATCCCTGGGCTGTTTCCCTCCAGATCATTTATATATACTATAAACAACAGAGGTCCCAGCCCTGATCCCTGGGCTGTTTCCCTCCAGATCATTTATATATACTACAAACAACAGAGGTCCCAGCCCTGATCCCTGGGCTGTTTCCCTCCAGATCATTTATATATACTATAAACAACAGAGGTCCCAGCCCTGATCCCTGAGCTGTTTTTAAAGACATTAAAGGTGGATAGGTCTCCTGGGCCAAAAGACCATAAGACATAGAAGCAGAATTAGGCCACTCGGCCCATCGAGTCTGCTCCGCCATTCAATCACGGCTGATATTTTCTCATCCCCATTCACCTGCCTTCTCCCCATAACCCCTGATCCCCTTATTGATCAAGAACCTATCTATCTCTGTCTTAAAGACACTTTCTTTAATTCTTCTCCTACATCTTATGGTCTTATGTTCTTATTTGGCCTCCACACCCTTCTGCGATACAGAGTTCCACAGATTCCCCACCCTCTGGCTGAAGAAATTCCTCCTCATCTCTGTTTTAAAGGAAAGTCCCTTTAGTCTGAGATTGCGCCCTCTGGTTCTAGTTTTTCCTACAAGAGGAAACATCCTCTCCATGTCCACTCTATCCAGGCCTCGCAGTATCCTGTAAGTTTCAATAAGATCCCCCCTCATCCTTCTAAACTCCAGCGAGTACAGACCCAGAGTCCTCAACTGTTCCTCATACGACAAGCTCTTCATTCCAGGGATCATTCTTGTGAACCTCCTCTGGACCCTCTCCAAGGCCCAGTACATCCTTCCTTAGATACGGGGCCCAAAACTGCTCACAATACTCCAAATGGGAACTGGATGGGATTTACCCCAGAATACTGAGGGAAGCAAGGGAGGAAATTGCTGGGGCCTTGACTGACATCTTTGTATCCTCATTGGCTACAGGTGAGATCCCAGAGGACTAGAGAATAGCTAATGTGGTACGGCTGTTTCAGAAAGGTAGCAGCGATAATCCTGGAAACTATAGGCCGGTGAGCCTCGCGTCGGTAGGAGGTAAATTATTGGAGAGAATTCTCAGGGACAGGATTTATACCCATTTGGAAACAAATGGACTCATTAGTGACAGGCAGCATGGTTTTGTGAAGGGGAGGTCGTGCCTCACTAACTTGATCGAGTTTTTTGAGGAGGTGACAAAGATGGTTGATGAGGGGAGGGAGGTGGATGTTGTTTATTCGGACTTCAGTAAAACCTTTGACATGGTCCCTCATGGCAGACTGGTACAAAAGGTGAAGTCACACGGGATCAGGGGTGAGGTGGCAAGATGGATACAGAGGACAGAGGGTAGCAGTAGAAGGATGTTTTTCTGAATGGAAGGATGTGACTAGCGGTGTTCCACAGGGATCGGTGCTGGGGCCTCTCTGTTGCTTGTAGTATGAAAAAACAATTTGGAGGAAAATGTAGCCGGTCTGATTAGTAAGTTTGCGGATGACACCAAGGTTGGTGGAGTGGCAGATAGTGTTGAGGATTGTCAGACGATACAGCAGGACATAGATAGGTTGGAGACTTGGGCAGAGAAATGGCAAATGGAGTTTAATCCGGAGTTTAACGTGAGGAAATGCATTTTGGTAGGTCTAACATAGAGGGGAAATATACCGTAAATGGCAAAACTCTTCAGAATATAGACAGTCAGAGAGATCTGGGCGTGCAGGCCCATAGATCTTTGAAAGTGGCAACACAAGTGGACAAGGTAGTCACGAAAGCAGACGGAATGCTTGCCTTCATTGGACGGGGCATCGAGTATAAAAACTGGCAAGTCATGCTGCAGCTGTATAGAACCTTGGTAAGGCCACACTTGGAATATTTGCGCACAATTCTGCTCGCCACATTACCAGAAGGATGTGGAGGCTTTGGAGAGGGTGCAGAGGAGGTTTAGCAGGATGTTGCCTGGTCTGGAGGGTGTTAGCTATGTGGAGAGGCTGAATAGTCTCGGACTGATTTCATTAGAAAGACGGAGGTTGAGGGGTGACCTGATAGAGGGCTACAAGATTATGAGGGGCATGGATAGAGTGGATGGGCAGGCACTCTTTCCCAGGGTGGAGGGGTCAGTCACCAGGGGGCATAGGTTTAAGGTCCGTGGGGCAAAGTTTAGAGGAGATGTGTGAGGCAGGGTTTTTACACAGAGGGTGGTGAGTGCCTGGAATGCGTTGCCAGGGGAGGTTATGGAAACAGATACATTAACGGCGTTCAAAAGGCATCTTGACAAACACATTGATAATGAAATGAAATGAATGAAAATGAAAATCGCTTATTGTCACGAGTAGGCTTCAATGAAGTTACTGTGAAAAGCCCCTAGTCGCCACATTCCGGCGCCTGTTCGGGGAGGCTGGTACGGGAATCGAACCGTGCTGCTGGCCTGCTTGGTCTGCTTTAAAAGCCAGCGATTTAGCCTGGTGAGCTAAACCAGCCCCTGGTGATAGGATGGGTATAGAGGGATACGGCACAAGGAAGGGGCTGAGGGTTTTGGCAAAGGTTGGTATCATGACCAGTACAGGCTTGGAGGGCCTGAAGGGCCTGTTCCTGTGCTGTATTGTTCTTTGTTCTTTGTATGTCCATTGGTTCAAGAATTCGCCATCAAAGGAAACAGTTTTATCCTGTCCACCTGATTTCTTCCCCCTCAGAATTTTGTGCACCTCAATTAAGTCACCCCTCGGCCATCTTTGTTCCAAGGGTAATTAACCCCAACCTCTCCAATCTCTCCTCATGACTGCCCTGTCCCAGCCCTGTCGACATTCCTGTAAACCTCCTCTGCTCCTCTCCGGAGCAGTAACATACTTCCTGTAATGTGCATTAACACTGGTGAAGTTTTGGCAGGACGGTCTGAGCTGTTAGTTTGACGTTGGTCGGAGGTATGCCTGGTTATAATCTGTCTCTAACCCTCTCACCTCTTCTCTCTTACAGGAAATCTGCTCAAATCCACAATTTTTCATTGAAGGAGCGACACGCACTGACATCTGCCAGGGAGCCCTTGGTATGTACAGGGGTCTTCACCTCCGGATCGGGTGGCATTAAGCTGCCCCTCTGGCAAGGGCATTATCATAGAATTTACAGTGCAGAAGGAGGCCGTTCGGCCCATCGGGTCTGCACCGGCTCCTGGAAAGAGCACCCTACCCAAGGTCAACACCTCCACCCTATCCCCATAACCCAGTAACCCCACCCAACACTAAGGGCAATTTTGGACACTACGGGCAATTTATCATGGCCAATCCACCTAACCTGCACATCTTTGGACTGTGGGAGGAAACCGGAGTACCCGGAGGAAACCCACGCACACACGGGGAGGATGTGCAGACTCCGCACAGACAGTGACCCAAGCCAGAATCGAGCCTGGGACCCTGGAGCTGTGAAGCAATTGTGCTAACCACTATGCTACCGTGCTGCCCCATTGGGCAGTAGGATTATGATCCTATTGGGCAGGTTCGAAGGTCAGACTGTCGGGGTGTGCGAGGGGGGGGGGTAAATTCAGGCATTACAGAGCAATGGGGTCAGAGCAGCAAGACCATCCTGACCCTGGGTGTAGCCAAGGACACAGATAGTCAGTGTGTGCTCCATCTGGAGGCTGTCGAGAGGCTCACAGCTGGATCTGAGGACAGACTAGGCATTTAGAGCCCCATCTAGTGACTGTATAAAGGGTAGGAGGTGTTTTTAGTACCTGTGTTAAGTGTAGTGGCAGTGTTTAGGGACTGCGTTTAGGGGCATTGCTGCATTTATGGACTATATTTAGGAGCATTGCTGTGTTTAGGGACTGCATTGAGAGTATTGCTGTGTTTAGGGACTGCATTGAGAGTATTGCTGTGTTTAGGGACTGCATTGAGAGTATTGCTGTGTTTAGGGACTGAGTTTAGGGGCATTGCTGGAGTTTAGGGACTGCATTGAGAGTATTGCTGTGTTTAGGGACTGCATTGAGAGCATTGCTGTGTTTAGGGACTGCATTGAGAGTATTGCTGTGTTTAGGGACTGAGTTTAGGGGCATTGCTGTGTTTAGGGACTGCATTGAGAGTATTGCTGTGTTTAGGGACTGAGTTTAGGGGCATTGCTGTGTTTAGGGACTGCATTGAGAGCATTGCTGTGTTTAGGGACTGAGTTTAGGGGCATTGCTGTGTTTAGGGACTGTATTGAGAGTATTGCTGTGCTTAGGGACTGCATTGAGAGCATTGCTGTGTTTTGGGACTGTATTGAGAGTATTGCTGTGTTTAGGGACTGCATTGAGAGCATTGCTGTGTTTAGGGACTGAGTTTAGGGGCATTGCTGTGTTTAGGGACTGTATTGAGAGTATTGCTGTGTTTAGGGACTGCATTGAGAGCATTGCTGTGTTTAGGGACTGAGTTTAGGGGCATTGCTGTGTTTAGGGACTGCATTGAGAGTATTGCTGTGTTTAGGGTCTGCATTGAGAGCATTGCTGTGTTTAGGGACTGCATTGAGAGTATTGCTGTGTTTAGGGACTGCATTGAGAGCATTGCTGTGTTTAGGGACTGCATTGAGAGTATTGCTGTGTTTAGGGACTGCATTGAGAGCATTGCTGTGTTTAGGGACTGCATTGAGAGCATTGCTGTGTTTAGGGACTGTATTGAGAGCATTGCTGTGTTTAGGGACTGTATTGAGAGCATTGCTGTGTTTAGGGACTGCATTGAGAGTATTGCTGTGTTTAGGGACTGCATTGAGAGCATTGCTGTGTTTAGGGACTGCATTGAGAGTATTGCTGTGTTTAGGGACTGTATTGAGAGCATTGCTGTGTTTAGGGACTGCATTGAGAGCATTGCTGTGTTTAGGGACTGCATTGAGAGTATTGCTGTGTTTAGGGACTGCATTGAGAGCATTGCTGTGTTAGGGACTGCATTGAGAGCATTGCTGTGTTTAGGGACTGCATTGAGAGTATTGCTGTGTTTAGGGACTGTATTGAGAGTATTGCTGTGTTTAGGGACTGCATTGAGAGCATTGCTGTGTTTAGGGACTGCATTGAGAGTATTGCTGTGTTTAGGGTCTGCATTGTGAGTATTGCTGTGTTTAGGGACTGAGTTGAGAGCATTGCTGTGTTTAGGGACTGCATTGAGAGCATTGCTGTGTTTAGGGACTGAGTTTAGGGGCATTGCTGTGTTTAGGGACTGAGTTTAGGGGCATTGCTGTGTTTAGGGACTGAGTTTAGGGGCATTGCTGTGTTTAGGGACTGAGTTTAGGGGCATTGCTGTGTTTAGGGACTGCATTGAGAGTATTGCTGTGTTTAGGGACTGCATTGAGAGTATTGCTGTGTTTAGGGACTGCATTGAGAGTATTGCTGTGTTTAGGGACTGTATTGAGAGCATTGCTGTGTTTAGGGACTGCATTGAGAGCATTGCTGTGTTTAGGGACTGCATTGAGAGTATTGCTGTGTTTAGGGACTGCATTGAGAGCATTGCTGTGTTTAGGGACTGTATTGAGAGCATTGCTGTGTTTAGGGACTGCATTGAGAGCATTGCTGTGTTTAGGGACTGTATTGAGAGCATTGCTGTGTTTAGGGACTGCATTGAGAGCATTGCTGTGTTTAGGGACTGAGTTTAGGGGCATTGCTGTGTTTAGGGACTGCATTGAGAGTATTGCTGTGTTTAGGGACTGTATTGAGAGTATTGCTGTGTTTAGGGACTGCATTGAGAGCATTGCTGTGTTTAGGGACTGAGTTTAGGGGCATTGCTGTGTTTAGGGACTGCATTGAGAGTATTGCTGTGTTTAGGGACTGCATTGAGAGTATTGCTGTGTTTTGGGACTGCATTGAGAGCATTGCTGTGTTTAGGGACTGCATTGAGAGTATTGCTGTGTTTAGGGACTGCATTGAGAGTATTGCTGTGTTTTGGGACTGCATTGAGAGCATTGCTGTGTTTAGGGACTGTATTGAGAGTATTGCTGTGTTTAGGGACTGAGTTTAGGGGCATTGCTGGAGTTTAGGGACTGCATTGAGAGCATTGCTGTGCTTAGGAAATGCGGGGGAACGCGGTGTTTCAAGACTGTGGTTACATAGAAGATAGGAGCAGGAGGAGGCCTTTTGGGCCTTCGAGCCTGCTCCACCATTCATCACCATCATGGCTGATCATCCAACTCAATAACCTAATCCTGCTTTCTCCCCATAGCCTTTGATCTTATTCCCCTCAGTGCCATATCTAACTGCTTCTGGGTAATACACAATGGGACCGATTCTCCGCAAATCAGCGCCCCCTCCCAGGACCCGATTTCCCCCCCCCCCCCCCCCCCCGGTCGGGGCTAGCAGCGGGGCCCCGTGAAGCACGGCATCGCGGATTTAGCGACCGTCGCTAAGTCCGCACGGCAAGCGTCACGCCGGCTGACGCACACGATGACGTCAGCCGTGCAACCCGCGCATGCACGGATGACGTCATCACGCAGACGCGTCAAACCCGCGCATGCGCGGGCCGTCATGCCCCTCAGCTGCCCCGCGGACTGATCCTGCAGGGCGGCGGAAGAACAAATAGTGCGCGGGTATCGGACCACGGCCCGTGATCGGTGCCCACCGATCGCGGGCCCATGCCACCCTTGGAACGGCCGTGCCAATCGGTGGCATGGTTGTCCGGGATGGCATTTTGCGGCCGTTTTCACGAACGGTGAGAGCAGCTGTGTTTGCGTTCGTGAAAACGGCCGTAAAGGCCTGGGAACTCGGCCCATCGGCCTGGGGAGAATCGCTATTCACCGTAAAAAACAGCGAGCAGCGATTCGTGTTGTGGGGCGGCCATGGGGAGGGCGGGGGGGGCGGAGAATAGCGGGAGGGCGTGAAAATTGTCGGGAAGGCCCTCCCGCTATTCTCCGACCCGTCGTGGGCAGCGGGGAATCGCGCCCAATGTTTTGACCTGAACTATGTCCTGTAGTAACGAATTGGATTGGATTGGATTTGTTTATTGTCACGTGTACCGAGGTACAGTGAAAAGTATTTTTCTGCGAGCAGCTCAACAGATCATTAAGTACATGGGAAGAAAAGGGAATAAAAGAAAATACATAATAGGGCAACACAAGGCACACAATGTAACTACATAAGCATTGGCATCGGATGAAGCAGACAGGGGTGTAGTGTTAATGAGGTCAGTCAATAAGAGGGTCATTTAGGAGTCTGGTGACAGCGGGGAAGAAGCTGTTTTTGAGTCTGTTCGTGCGTGTTCTCAGACTTCTGTATCTCCTGCCCGATGGAAGAAGTTGGAAAAGTGAGTAAGCCGGGTGGGAGGGATGTTTGATTATGCTGCCCGCTTTCCCCCGGCAGCGGGAGGTGTAGATGGAATCAATGGATGGGAGGCAGGTTCGTGTGATGGACTGGGCGGTATTCACGACTCTCTGAAGTTCCTTGCGGTCCTGGGCCGAGCAGTTGCCATTCCAGGCTGTGATGCAACCCGATAGGATGCTTTCTATAGTGCATCTGTAAAAGTTGGTAAGGGTTAATGTGGACATGCCGAATTTCCTTAGTTTCCTGAGGAAGTATAGGCGCTGTTGTGCTTTCTTGGTGGTAGCGTCGACGTGAATACCAGAGGCTCTCTGGGTGAAGACATTTCTCCTTATCTCTGTCCGAAATGGTTTACCCAGAATCCTCAGACTGTGACCCCTGGTTCTGGACACACCCATCATTGGGAACATCTTCCCTGCATCTACCCTGTCTCGCCCTGTTAGAATTTTATAATGCTCTATGAGATCCCCCCTCAGTCTTCTGAACTCCAGCGAGAACAATCCCAACCTAGTCAATCTCTCCTCATATGACAGTCCCGCCATCCCTGGAATCAGTCTGGTAAACCTTTGCTGCTCTCCCTCGAGAGCAAGAACATCCTTCCTCAGAGAAGGAGACCAAAACTGCGCACAATACTCCAGGTGTGGCCTCACCAAGGCCCTGTACAATTGCAGCAACACATCCCTGCTCCTGTACTCGAAACCTCTCCCAATGAAGGCCAACAAAAGATTTGCTTTAATTCAGAATGTCCAAATTATCTAACAGCTCGTCTTCCAGGACTTGTGGCAGAGACTGGGAGAACGTGCAGACTCCGCACAGACAGTGACCCAGCGGGGAATCGAACCAGGGACCCTGGAGCTGTGAAGCAACAGTGCTAACCACTGGGCACCTGGGCAATTTCCCACATTGCTGGGTAGATGCCAGTGTTGCAGCTGTACTGGAACAGCTTGGCTAGGGGGGCGGCAAGTTCTGGAGCACAAGTCTATTGCTGGGATATTGTCAGGGCCCGGGGCCTTTGCTGTATCCAGGGCCTTCAGCTGTTTCTGGATATCACACAGAGTGAATCGTATTGGCTGAAGACTGACATCTGTGATGCTGGGGATCTCCGGAGGAGACCGAGATGGATCATCCACTCGGCACTTCTGGCTGAAGATTGTTGCGAATGGCTCAGCCTTGTCTTTTACACAGATGTGCTGGGCTCCTCCATCATTGAGGAAGGGGATATTTGTGGAGCCTCCTCCTCCAGTGAGTTGTTTAATTGTCCACCATTCACGGTTGGATGTGGCAGGACTGTAGAGCTTAGATCTGATGCGTTGGTTGAGGAATCGCTGAGCTCTGTCTATTACTTGCTGCTTATGCTGTTTGGCTCACAGGCCTGTGTTGTAGCTTCACCAGGCTGACACCTCAGTTTATCGGTATGTCTGATGTTGTTCCTGACATGCTCTCCTGTACTCTTCATTGAACCAGCGTTGATCCCCTGGCTGGGGGGTAATGGTAGAGTGGGGGATATGCTGGGCTATGAAGTTACAGCAGGCGGTGAGGGAAGCTAATGGCATGCTGGCCCTCATAGCCAGAGGATTGAGTATAGGGGTCTTGCTGCAGTTATACAGGGCCTTGGTGAGGCCATACCTTGAGTATTGTGGGCAGCTTTGGTCTCCGAGTTTGAGGAAGGCCATTCTTGCTGTTGAGGGCTGTCCAGCGAAGGTTCCCCAGACTAATTCCCAGGGGTGGCAGGACTGACAGATGGAGAAAGACCGGATCGACTGGGCTTGTAGTCACTGGAGTTTAGAAGAATGAGAGGGGATCTCACAGAATCATATAGAATCCTGATGGGACTGGACAGGGTGGATGTGGGAAGAATGTTCCCAATGTTGGGGACGTCCAGAATTAGGGGTCACAGTCTGAGAATAAGGGGTCAGCCATTCAGGACTGAGATGAGGAAGAACCATGGTCATATTGAACGGTGGTGCAGACTCGAAGGGCCGAATGGCCTCCTGCACCTATTCTCTATGTTTCTATGGCACTGCTCCAAAAGTCAAAGTTTATTGATTATGCCAGTGGGAAGTTAGGGAACACTTTTCTCCTGAACAAAGGCAATTCATCGAGCGTGATACATTTTCCAACAGTTAGTCAGCCCACTTTGACTTAACATGGGCCAATCGGACCGATTATAGAGTCCGCACAGATCCAATGAAATGAGTTAGTAGACGTGATGGGGCTGCATGGAGAAGCAGAGGTTTCTGAATGATGTTAATGGGCGGCATGGTGGCACAGTGGTTAGCACTGCTGCCTCACAGCTCCAGGGACCTGGGTTCGATTCCCAGCTTGGGTCACTGTCTGTGCGGAGTCTGCACGTTCTCCCCGTGTGTGCGTGGGTTTCCTCCGGGTGCTCCGGTTTCCTCCCACAGTCCAAAGGTGTACAGGTTAGGTGGATTGGCCGTGATAAATTGCCCTTAGTGTCCAAAAAGGTTAGGTGGAGTTAGTGGGTTATGGGGATAGGGTGGAGGCGTGGGCTTATGTAGGGTGCTCTTTCCCAGGGCTGGTGCTGACTCGATGGGCCGAATGGCCTCCTTCTGCATTGTAAATTCTATGATTCTATCCTGATCCTTAACAACTGTCCCTTGGTCTCCATAGTAGATCGCAGGTGAGACGCCCTCAGATTGACTTTGTCAGCTGATTCCATTGATCACAGACAATTGTCCAGCTGCCTGTGTCACCTGACCTGCTGTAAGAATGTGGCCAAGTAAACCCCGGGATGCCTCTGCACCTTGTTCTGCTTCATTTTAACTCCGATTTATACATTCTCAGTGTAATAGCAAACAGCTTAATATAAATATAACATTTAATTCCTCTCCCCTAGAAACTCACTCCAACAGGTACGTGCACGGCAAATGCAGGATAATGTGGATAAATGTGACGTTGCCCGCTTTGGGAGCAAAAATAGGCAGATTATTATTGGAATGGGTGTAAATGGAGAGAGGCGGATACTCAGCGAGACCTTGGCATCCTCGTGCATCAGTCGCTGAAAGTAAGCGCGCAGGTACAGCCGGCAGTAAAGGCAGCAAATGGTATGTTGGCCTTTATAGCGAGAGGATTTGGGGATAGGAATAGAGATGTTTTACTGCAATTGTATTGGGCATTGGTGAGGCCACACCTGGAGTATTGTGCCCAGTTTTGGGGTCCTTATCTGAGGAAGGATGTTGTTGCTATGGAGGGAGAGCAGCGAAGGTTTCCCAGGCTGATTCCTGGGATGGTGGGACTGTCAGATGAGGAGAGACTAAGTCAAAAGAATGTTCCCGATGGTGGGGGAGCCCAGAACTAGGGGCCATAGTTTGAGGATAAGGGGTCAACCTTTTAGGACTGAGGTGAGGAGAAATGTCTTCACCCAGAGAGCGGGAATCTGTGGAATTCACTCCCACAGAAAGTAGTTGAGGCCAAAACGATGTGTAATTTCAAGGAGGAATTAGATTCCGCTTTTGGGGCTAAAGGGATAAAGGGATATGGGGGAAGGCGGGATCAGGGTATTGAACTTGAGGATCAGCCATGATCATAATGAATGGCGGAGCAGGCTGGAAGGGCCGAATGGCAGAGCAGGCTGGAAGGGCCGAATGGCAGAGCAAGCTGGAAGGGCCGAATGGCGGAGCAGGCTGGAAGGGCCGAATGGCGGAGCAAGCTGGAAGGGCCGAATGGCAGAGCAGGCTCGAAGGGCCGAATGGCGGAGCAGGCTCGAAGGGCCGAATGGCGGAGCAGGCTCGAAGGGCCGAATGGCGGAGCAGGCTGGAAGGGCCAAATGGCAGAGCAGGCTGGAAGGGCCGAATGGCGGAGCAGGCTCGTAGGGCCGAATGGCGGAGCAGGCTGGAAGGGCCGAATGGCGGAGCAGGCTGGAAGGGCCGAATGGCAGGGCAGGCTGGAAGGGCCGAATGGCGGAGCAGGCTGGAAGGGCCGAATGGCGGAGCAGGCTGGAAGGGCCGAATGGCGGAGCAGGCTGGAAGGGCCGAATGGCGGAGCAGGCTGGAAGGGCCGAATGGCCTCCTCCTGCTTCTATTTTCTATGTACGACCTGTACCAAGTGCGAACTTCCCCAGTAATGGGGCAGGACTTCACCCTTATTGAGGGGATCCCATTGAGTATAAAAGCCCTGAGTATTGGCCATTGTGGAAGACCCTGTGTGGAATGGGGAAGTATTAATAAACTGTTCACAGAGTCACAGAACCTCACCGTGCATGAAAGGCCCTGACCTGCCCAGTAATCCCATTGGCCAGCACTTGGCCCATAGCCTGGAATGTTCTGGGTGCCAAGTTCTCATCCGGGTACTTTTTAAAAGGATGTGAGGCAACCCACCTCCACCGCCCTCCCAGGCAGCGCGTTCCAGACCCTCACCCCCCCCTCCCAGGCAGTGCGTTCCAGACCCTCACCCCCCCTTCCAGGCAGCGCGTTCCAGACCCTCACCACCCTCTGGGTACAAAGGATTTTCCTCAAACCCCCCCCCCCCCCCAAACCTCCCACCCCTCACCTTGAACTTGTGGTCCCCTCGTAACTGACCCTTCAACTAAGGGGAACAGCTGCTCCCTATCCACCCTGTCCATGCCCCTCATAATCTTGTCCACCTCGATCAGGTCACCCCTCAGCCTTCTCTGTTCCTGGGGAAACAACCCCAGCCTATCCAACCTCTCTCCATAACTGAAATGTTCCATCCCAGGCAGCATCCTGGTGAATCTCCTCTGCACCCCCTCCAGTACAATCACATCCTTCCTATAATGTGGTGACCAGAATTACACACAGTCCTCCAGCTGTGACCTCACCAAAGTTCTCCACAACTCCAACATGACCTCCCTGCTTTTGGAATCTAGGCCTCGATTGATAACAGCGAGTGTCCCATTTGCCTTCCCCCCCCCCCCCCCCCCCCCCCTATTAACCTGCCCTCTGCCTTCAGAGATCTATGGACAAACACACCAAGGCCCCTTTGTTCCTCGGGACTTCCCAGTATCAGGCCATTCATTGAATATTTCCTTGAAAAGTACTCCTAACCTCACACTTTTCAGGATTAAATTCCATCTGTCACTTACCCGCCCATTTGACCATCCCGTCTATACCTTCCTGTAACACAAGACACTCAGCCTCACAGTAAAGTAAACACATTTATTAAGTAACGATAAAACTAATAAATGAGTTTGACACGCTACTGAATGATGAGACCATCAATTCACGCGACACGTGGTTAGAAGTGAACAGTGGTTTTAATCGTCTTACAACAGAGCCTGCCTGTGACAAGATGAACTCCAGATAAACTGGCAGGCAGGCTCTCAGCATCAACCTTTATACTCCGGTTAGCGGGAGGAGCTGTGGGTGGAGCCCAGTACAAACTCCCGTACACTCCCAGTGCATCTCCCCCTAGTGGCAGAGCAGCGCAACTACTCGTGTGCCGAGCTTACAGCAACATAGTACAACATGTGTAATACAGTGTGAATTACGCTACTGTGATTCACCACATTCACCCCCTGTAAAACATCAAGTCCGGCGGGGGTGGTGGCTTACAGATTGAGTCTGTCCGGTGGCCGAGTTGTCCGCTGTGATCGGCGGAGCACCGGGGTTGCAGCCCCTTCTGGTGGCTGGATGATCACGGTCGGTTGGGGTACGATGGTGGACTCCGGGGGCGATTCCGCCTGAGCTTCGTACCCGTCTGGTTCGACTGGGGACTGGAGGCGCTGGGAGCTAGCTGGCGCGGGCGCGCAAAAAAGAATGTAGCGAACTGGTAGGTGTGGGGGTGTGGGGGGCGAGTTGGGTGGGGTGTAGTGTGAGGGGTACCTCGGCGGTGATAGTGGGGGGGTTGGATCCTGCAGGTGCGAGGTCCCGGAGGGATACGGTGTCCTGACGGCCGTCAGGGTACTCTATGAGGGCATATTGGGGTTTCGAATGCAGTAAGAGCACTTTCTCTACGAGTGGGTCAGTTTTGTGCTCCCTGACGTGCTTCCGGAGGAGCACTGGGCCCGGCGTCCTCAGCTATACTGGGAGCAAAACCCCCGTGGTAGTGCCCCTGGAAAAAATAAAGAGCCGCTCGTGAGGGGTCTGGTTGGTCGTGGTACATAAGAGGGACCTAATAGCGTGGAGCGCGTCGGGGAGGACTTCTTGCCAATGGGAGATCGGAAGATTCCTGGACCGGAGGGTCAGTAGGACGGTCTTCCAGACCCTCGCGTTCTCCCTCTCCACCTGCCCGTTCCCCCTGGGGTTGTAGCTGGTAGTCCTGCTCGAGGCGATGCCCTTGTCGAGCAGGTACTGACGCAGCTCGTCGCTCATAAAGGATGAACCCCGGTCGCTGTGTACGTAGCTGGGGAAACCAAACAGGGTGAAGACACTATGCAGGGCCCTAATGACTGTGAGGGAGGTCATGTCGGGGCACGGGATAGCAAATGGGAAAGCGGGAGAACTCGTCTATGACGTTCAGGAAGTACACATTCCTGTTAGTTGAGGGGAGTGGCCCTTTGAAATCAATCGCGAGGCGTTCAAAGGGCCTAGAAGCCTTGACCAGGTGAGCCCTGTCTGGTCTATAGAAGTGCGGTTTGCACTCCGCACAGATCGGGCAGTCCCTGGTGACGGCTTTTACCTCCTCGTTGGAGAAAGGCAGGTTTCAGGCTCTGATGTAGTGGGCGAGCCGGGTGACCCCCGGGTGGCAGAGGTCATTGTGGATGACTTTCAATCAGTCAATCTGCGCGCTGGCGCATGTCCCGCGGGATAGGGAATCCGGAGGCTCGTTGAGCTTCCCGGGTCGATATTTAATATCGTAGCTGTAGGTGGAGAATTCGATCCTCCACCTCAGAATTTTATCATTTTTAATTTTGCCCCTTTGCCAGTTGTCAAACATGAAGGCGACCGATCTTTGGTCAGTGATGAGGGTGAACCTCCTACCTGCGAGGTAGTGCCTCCAGTGACGGATAGCCTCCACAATGGCTTGTGCTTCTTTCTCGACTGAGGAGTGTCGGAGTTCTGAAGCGGAGAGGGTTCGGGAGAAAAATGCAACGGGCCTCCCTGCCTGATTTAGTGTGGCTGCTAGAGCTACCTCTGAGGCATCGCTCTCTACCTGGAATGGAGTGGATTCATCCACCGCCCGCATGGCTGCTTTGGCGATGCCTCCTTGATGCCGTCGAAGGCCTGGCGCGCCTCAGCTGACAGGGGAAATCGTGTGGCCCTAAAGAGTGGGCGGGCTTTGTCCGCATATTGAGGGACCCACTGGGCGTAGTAGGAGAAGAAGCCCAAGCACCGTTTGAGGGCCTTGGGGCAATGAGGGAAGGGGAGTTCTAAGAGGGGGCGCATACGGTCCGGGTCTGGGCCCAGGACTCCGTTCTCCACGACGTAGCCGAGGATGGCTAGTCTGGTTGTACGGAAAACGCATTTCTCCGTGTTGTAAGTGAGTTTAAGCTTCTGGGCCGTCTGGAGAAAACGGTGGAGGTTGGCATCATAGCCTCAGATGGTAACGTTATCCAAGTACGGAAAAGTGGCCCGCAGCCCGTACTGGTCCACCATTCGGTCCATTGCTCGTTGGAACACCGAGACCCCATTAGTGACGCCGAAAGGGACCCGGAGGAAATGGAAGAGGCGGCCATCGGCCTCGAACGCCGTGTGGTGGCGGTCCTCCGGGCGGATTGGGAGCTGGTGGTATGCAGACTTCAGATCCACCGTGGAAAAGAGCCGGTACTGGGCGATCTGATTAACCATGTCTGCAATCCTGGGGAGGGGGTACGTGTCGAGGAGCGTGAACCGATTAATAGTCTGACTATAGTCTATGACTGATGTACCATCAATTGAACGCGAGACGAGTTGCTGAACAAAAGTATGGCTTTAATATACTAGAATGTTAGCCCAGCGGTCGATAACAGTAGAAGGATGACCGCCGGGAGTACTGGGTATTTATACCCCGCCCTGGAGGCGGGATTAACTCAGCCTCTTGACCAATCGGTCGAGAGGCACATGACCGACCAGGGCCAACGGTAAGCCGGTGTTCTGCATCAATGGCAGGCAGCTATGCTAATCATACCACCACAATGACCATGCGGAATTTTTCCCCGGTCTTGACGACCACCACCTGAGCTCTCCAGGGACTGTTACTGGCCTCTATGATCCCCTCACGTAAGAGCCTCTGGACCTCGGATCGAATGAACACCCTGTCCTGTAGGCTGTACCGCCTGCTGCGAGTGGCTACGGGTTTACAGTCCGGGGTGAGGTTGACAAAGAGAGGAGGGGGGGGGAGATTCGCAGTGTAGCTAGGCTGCAGATAGTGAGTGGGGGTAGGGGTCCGCCGAAGCTGAGGGTGAGACTCTTGAGGTTGCATTGAAAGTTAAGTCCCAATAGCGTGGGGCACAGAGTTCAGGCAGGGCGTATAGTTGGAATTTAGAATAGCTAGCGCCTTGGATTGTGAGAGTCGCGACAGTGCGCCCTTGGATACGGACAGAGTGGGAACCCAAAGCGAGGGAGATAGTCTGCCATGCAGGGAAAACGGGGAGCGAACAGCGTCTTACCAGATCTGGGTGTACGAAGCTCTCAGTGCTCCCGGAGTCGGAAAGGCACGGTGTACTGTACCCGTTGATTTGGACCGTCGTCATAGAGTTGTGGAGATGTTTTGGCCGCGATTGGTCCAGTGTGACTGCGTTGAGTTGTGGGTAGTCGGCGGCTCGGTCGGCTACGCTGGAGTGGCCCCGCGATGAGTTCCCGCTGAGGTCGCAGTCTTCAATCGAGTTTGGAGAGGTTGGGGTCCAAGATGGCCGCCCCCGTGGATCGCACGTGGCGGGCGGCGAGGAAGATGACGTCCAAGATGGCGGCCCCCATGAGTCGCCCATGGTGGACCACGTGGTGGGGGTCTGCCAGGATGGCGGCCCCCGTGGATCACACGTGGCGGGTGGGGGCGGAGTCGGGGTATAGGCTGCTGCGTTCCAGGGCCTGTGAGTGCGGAGAGCGGTTGCTTTGTGCCGCGGGAGGGTTAGGGGCTGGGGCCTTCCTTGCCAGGCACACTCTGGCGGAGTGGCCTTTTCGCCCGCAGCTGGTGCAGGTCGCGTTGTGGGCCGGGCAATGCTGCCGCGGGTGCTGGGGCTGGCCACAAGTGGCAGGCTGGGGCAGCATGGTGGCTGGGTGGCCGCACGGCGCAGGCCTGGGGGAGTCGCTGGTCGGGGGCCCATGACGGGGTCGCGGAGTCTGCAGGAAACGAGGTGAGACTATGAAATGAGACCTCCATAGTTGTAGCGAGTTCAACAGTATCTTCTAAATTTAGTGCTCCCTCCTCCAGCAGTCGCTGGCGCACGTAATTCGATCTAAGGCCCCGTGCTGTACCTGTCCTGGGAGTGTTTGATGGGGACAGTGTAGAGGGAGCTTTACTCTGTATCTAACTCCGTGCTGTACCTGTCCTGGGAGTGTTTGATGGGGACAGTGTAGAGGGAGCTTTACTCTGTATCTAACCCCGTGCTGTACCTGTCCTGGGAGTGTTTGATGGGGATAGTGCAGAGGGAGCTTTACTCGGTATCTAACCCCGTGCTGTACCTGTCCTGGGAGTGTTTGATGGGGACAGTGTAGAGGGAGCTTTACTCTGTATCTAACTCCGTGCTGTACCTGTCCTGGGAGTGTTTGATGGGGACAGTGTAGAGGGAGCTTTACTCTGTATCTAACCCCGTGCTGTACCTGTCCTGGGAGTGTTTGATGGGGATAGTGTAGAGGGAGCTTTACTCTGTATCTAACCCCGTGCTGTACCTGTCCTGGGAGTGTTTGATGGGGACAGTGTAGAGGGAGCTTTACTCTGTATCTAACCCCGTGCTGTACCTGTCCTGGGAGTGTTGGATGGGGACAGTGTAGAGAGAGCTTTACTCTGTATCTAACCCCGTGCTGTACCTGCCCTGGGAGTGTTTGATGGGGATAGTGTAGAGGGAGCTTTACTCTGTATCTAACCCCGTGCTGTACCTGTCCTGGGAGTGTTTGATGGGGACAGTGTAGAGGGACCTTTACTCTGTATCTAACCCCGTGCTGTACCTGTCCTGGGAGTGTTTGATGGGGGACAGGGCAGAGGGAGCTTTACTCTGTATCTAACGCCGTGCTGTACCTGACCTGGGAGTGTTTGATGGGGACAGTGTAGAGGGAGCTTTACTCTGTATCTAACGCCGTGCTGTACCTGTCCTGGGAGTGTTTGATGGGGACAGGGCAGAGGGAGCTTGTGTGTTCCTTTCTCTAATTCTGTGATTTTGATTGGAATGATGTGACTGTTCTTTCCCTGAGATGTAGCTGAGTGTGTGTTCACTATTCCAGGTGACTGCTGGCTGTTAGCTGCTATTGCCTCGCTGACTCTCAATGAGGAGATATTGAACAGAGTTGTTCCCAGTGGGCAGTGCTTTGGGCCTGGCTATTGTGGAATATTCCATTTCCAGGTAAGAGAATTCCCACTTTATTCTTCATTCAATTGCATTGATCTATTCACCTTTGGCAAATCATTTAATTTCTCGTTCTTATTTTAACCCACGACCTCATCTTCTTGTTTTTGACCTCACATTTGTGACATTGTTCAAATGTACAGCACATGAAGAGTTAACGGTCTGTTAAGCTGGGTGGCACGTGGCACAGTGGTCAGCACTGGGACTACAGCGCGATGGACACAGTTTCGATCCCGGCTCTGGGTCACTGTCCATAGAACATAGAACCGTACAGCACAGAACAGGCCCTTTGGCCCTCGATGTTGTGCCGAACAATGATCACCCTACTTAAACCCACGTAACCCAACAATCCCCCCATTAACCTTACACTACGGGCAATTTGTCATGGCCAATCCACCTAACCCGCACATCTTTGGACTGTGGGAGGAAACCGGAGCACCCGGAGGAAACCCACGCAGACACGGGGAGGACGTGCAGACTCCACACAGATAGTGACCCAGCCGGGAATCGAACCTGGGACCCTGGAGCTGTGAAGCATTGATGCTAACCACCATGCTACCGTGAGGCCCCCGCATGTGGAGTTTACACATTCTCCCCGTGTCTGCGTGGGTTTCACCCCCACAACCCAAAGATGTGCTGGTTAGGAGGATTGGTTACGCTAAATTGCCCCTTAATTGGAAAAAAATAATTGGATACTCTTTTTTTAAGAAAAGAAGCTATGTTAAGCCTAGCCACTGGAGGGAGCTAACGGACAGTACTATATATTGCAATGAACATAGAACAGCACAGAACAGGCCCTTCGGCCCTCAATGTTGTGCCGAGCCATGATCACCCTACTCAAAACCCACGTATCCACCCTATACCCGTAACCCAACAACCCCCCCTTAACCTTACTTTTTTATTAGGACACTACGGGCAATTTATCATGGCCAATCCACCTAACCCGCACATCTTTGGACTGTGGGAGGAAACCGGAGCACCCGGAGGAAGCCCACGCACACACGGGGAGGACGTGCAGACTCCGCACAGACAGTGACCCAGCCGGGAACCGAACCTGGGACCCTGGAGCTGTGAAGCAACTATACTAACCACCATGCTACCCTGCTGCCCCTGTTACTGGTCTTGGGCTTATGGGGGAGTGTGGATTAGAGATGAAGGGGGCTGGTTTAGCACAGGGCTAAGTCGCTGGCTTTGAAAGCAGACCAAGGCAGGCCAGCAGCAGCGGTTCAATTCCCGTAACAGCCTCCCCGAACAGGTGCCGGAATGTGGCGACTAGGGGCTTTTCACAGTAACTTCATTGAAGCCTACTCGTGACAATAAGCAATTTTCATTTCAAGGAGACAGAAGTAGCAGCGTATTGCGGAGTTATTTAGTAGTTTGCGATCGTGTTAGTGAGTCTGGTTTAATTGTTATATATATGTTTACTATTTAGAATAAGTGTCAAATTCTAATTTAGTAGAGTTAATAAAATTAGTTTAGTTCTTTTAAAGAGCTTTGTATGTCTGATTATTACACTTTCCATCCTGAAAACTTCCCACAAAGATCACCACAACTTTTATCCACATTATACAGCATCTGCCATTCATTTACCCACTCACTCAGCCTGTCCAAATCCTGCTGAAGCATCTCTGCATCCTCCTCACAGCTCCCCCTCCTCCCCCTCCTCACAGCTCCCCCTCCTCCCCCTCCTCACAGCTCACCCTCCCACCCAACTCCCCCTCCTCACCCTCCTCCCCCTCCTCACAGCTCCCCCTCCTCACACCTCACCCTCCCACCCAACTCCCCCTCCTCCCCCTCCTCACAGCTCCCCCTCCTCACCCTCCTCCCCCTCCTCACAGCTCCCCCTCCTCACTCTCCTCCCCCTCCTCACAGCTCACCCTCCTCACAGCTCCCCCTCCTCACAGCTCCCCCTCCTCACAGCTCCCCTCCTCACAGCTCCCCCTCCTCACAGCTCCCCCTCCTCACAGCTCCCCCTCCTCACAGCTCCCCCTCCTCACCCTCCTCACAGCTCCCCTCCTCACAGCTCCCCCTCCTCACCCTCCTCACAGCTCCCCCTCCTCCCCCTCCTCCCCCTCCTCACAGCTCCCCCTCCTCACAGCTCCCCCTCCTCACAGCTCCCCTCCTCACAGCTCCCCCTCCTCACAGCTCCCCCTCCCACCCCACTGGGTGTCAGCTGAAAATTTGGAGATATTACATTTTGTTCCCTCATCTAAATCATTAATATATATATTGTGAATAGCTGGGGTCCCAGCACCGATCCCTGCCGTACCCCACTAGCTGGGGTCCCAGCACCGATCCCTGCCGTACCCCACTAGCTGGGGTCCCAGCACCGATCCCTGCCGTACCCCACTAGCTGGGGTCCCAGCACCGATCCCTGCCGTACCCCACTAGCTGGGGTCCCAGCACCGATCCCTGCCGTACCCCACTAGCTGGGGTCCCAGCACCGATCCCTGCCGTACCCCACTAGCTGGGGTCCCAGCACCGATCCCTGCCGTACCCCACTAGCTGGGGTCCCAGCACCGATCCCTGCCGTACCCCACTAGCTGGGGTCCCAGCACCGATCCCTGCCGTACCCCACTAGCTGGGGTCCCAGCACCGATCCCTGCCGTACCCCACTAGCTGGGGTCCCAGCACCGATCCCTGCCGTACCCCACTAGCTGGGGTCCCAGCACCGATCCCTGCCGTACCCCACTAGCTGGGGTCCCAGCACCGATCCCTGCCGTACCCCACTAGCTGGGGTCCCAGCACCGATCCCTGCCGTACCCCACTAGCTGGGGTCCCAGCACCGATCCCTGCCGTACCCCACTAGCTGGGGTCCCAGCACCGATCCCTGCCGTACCCCACTAGCTGGGGTCCCAGCACCGATCCCTGCCGTACCCCACTAGCTGGGGTCCCAGCACCGATCCCTGCCGTACCCCACTAGCTGGGGTCCCAGCACCGATCCCTGCCGTACCCCACTAGCTGGGGTCCCAGCACCGATCCCTGCTGGGACCCCAGCTAGCTGGGGTCCCAGCACCGATCCCTGCCGTACCCCACTAGCTGGGGTCCCAGCACCGATCCCTGCCGTACCCCACTAGCTGGGGTCCCAGCACCGATCCCTGCCGTACCCCACTAGCTGGGGTCCCAGCACCGATCCCTGCCGTACCCCACTAGCTGGGGTCCCAGCACCGATCCCTGCCGTACCCCACTAGCTGGGGTCCCAGCACCGATCCCTGCCGTACCCCACTAGCTGGGGTCCCAGCACCGATCCCTGCCGTACCCCACTAGCTGGGGTCCCAGCACCGATCCCTGCCGTACCCCACTAGCTGGGGTCCCAGCACCGATCCCTGCCGTACCCCACTAGCTGGGGTCCCAGCACCGATCCCTGCCGTACCCCACTAGCTGGGGTCCCAGCACCGATCCCTGCCGTACCCCACTAGCTGGGGTCCCAGCACCGATCCCTGCCGTACCCCACTAGCTGGGGTCCCAGCACCGATCCCTGCCGTACCCCACTAGCTGGGGTCCCAGCACCGATCCCTGCCGTACCCCACTAGCTGGGGTCCCAGCACCGATCCCTGCCGTACCCCACTAGCTGGGGTCCCAGCACCGATCCCTGCCGTACCCCACTAGCTGGGGTCCCAGCACCGATCCCTGCCGTACCCCACTAGCTGGGGTCCCAGCACCGATCCCTGCCGTACCCCACTAGCTGGGGTCCCAGCACCGATCCCTGCCGTACCCCACTAGCTGGGGTCCCAGCACCGATCCCTGCCGTACCCCACTAGCTGGGGTCCCAGCACCGATCCCTGCCGTACCCCACTAGCTGGGGTCCCAGCACCGATCCCTGCCGTACCCCACTAGCTGGGGTCCCAGCACCGATCCCTGCCGTACCCCACTAGCTGGGGTCCCAGCACCGATCCCTGCCGTACCCCACTAGCTGGGGTCCCAGCACCGATCCCTGCCGTACCCCACTAGCTGGGGTCCCAGCACCGATCCCTGCCGTACCCCACTAGCTGGGGTCCCAGCACCGATCCCTGCCGTACCCCACTAGCTGGGGTCCCAGCACCGATCCCTGCCGTACCCCACTAGCTGGGGTCCCAGCACCGATCCCTGCCGTACCCCACTAGCTGGGGTCCCAGCACCGATCCCTGCCGTACCCCACTAGCTGGGGTCCCAGCACCGATCCCTGCCGTACCCCACTAGCTGGGGTCCCAGCACCGATCCCTGCGTACCCCACTAGCTGGGGTCCCAGCACCGATCCCTGCCGTACCCCACTAGCTGGGGTCCCAGCACCGATCCCTGCCGTACCCCACTAGCTGGGGTCCCAGCACCGATCCCTGCGTACCCCACTAGCTGGGGTCCCAGCACCGATCCCTGCCGTACCCCACTAGCTGGGGTCCCAGCACCGATCCCTGCCGTACCCCACTAGCTGGGGTCCCAGCACCGATCCCTGCCGTACCCCACTAGCTGGGGTCCCAGCACCGATCCCTGCCGTACCCCACTAGCTGGGGTCCCAGCACCGATCCCTGCCTGTACCCCACTAGCTGGGTCCCAGCACCGATCCCTGCCGTACCCCACTAGCTGGGGTCCCAGCACCGATCCCTGCTGATACCCCACTAGCTGGGGTCCCAGCACCGATCCCTGCCGTACCCCACTAGCTGGGGTCCCAGCACCGATCCCTGCCGTACCCCACTAGCTGGGGTCCCAGCACCGATCCCTGCCGTACCCCACTAGCTGGGGTCCCAGCACCGATCCCTGTGATACCCCACTAGCTGGGGTCCCAGCACCGATCCCTGCCGTACCCCACTAGCTGGGGTCCCAGCACCGATCCCTGCCGTACCCCACTAGCTGGGGTCCCAGCACCGATCCCTGCCGTACCCCACTAGCTGGGGTCCCAGCACCGATCCCTGCGTACCCCACTAGCTGGGGTCCCAGCACCGATCCCTGTGGTACCCCACTAGCTGGGGTCCCAGCACCGATCCCTGCTGATACCCCACTAGCTGGGGTCCCAGCACCGATCCCTGCCGTACCCCACTAGCTGGGGTCCCAGCACCGATCCCTGCCGTACCCCACTAGCTGGGGTCCCAGCACCGATCCCTGCCGTACCCCACTAGCTGGGGTCCCAGCACCGATCCCTGCTGTACCCCACTAGCTGGGGTCCCAGCACCGATCCCTGCCGTACCCCACTAGCTGGGGTCCCAGCACCGATCCCTGCCGTACCCCACTAGCTGGGGTCCCAGCACCGATCCCTGCCGTACCCCACTAGCTGGGGTCCCAGCACCGATCCCTGCCGTACCCCACTAGCTGGGGTCCCAGCACCGATCCCTGCCGTACCCCACTAGCTGGGGTCCCAGCACCGATCCCTGCCGTACCCCACTAGCTGGGGTCCCAGCACCGATCCCTGCCGTACCCCACTAGCTGGGGTCCCAGCACCGATCCCTGCCGTACCCCACTAGCTGGGGTCCCAGCACCGATCCCTGCCGTACCCCACTAGCTGGGGTCCCAGCACCGATCCCTGCCGTACCCCACTAGCTGGGGTCCCAGCACCGATCCCTGCCGTACCCCACTAGCTGGGTCCCAGCACCGATCCCTGCCGTACCCCACTAGCTGGGGTCCCAGCACCGATCCCTGCCGGTACCCCACTAGCTGGGTCCCAGCACCGATCCCTGCCGTACCCCACTAGCTGGGGTCCCAGCACGATCCCTGCCGTACCCCACTAGCTGGGGTCCCAGCACCGATCCCTGCCGTACCCACTAGCTGGGGTCCCAGCACCGATCCCTGCCGTACCCCACTAGCTGGGGTCCCAGCACCGATCCCTGCCGTACCCCACTAGCTGGGGTCCCAGCACCGATCCCTGCCGTACCCCACTAGCTGGGGTCCCAGCACCGATCCCTGCCGTACCCCACTAGCTGGGGTCCCAGCACCGATCCCTGCCGTACCCCACTAGCTGGGGTCCCAGCACCGATCCCTGCCGTACCCCACTAGCTGGGGTCCCAGCACCGATCCCTGCCGTACCCCACTAGCTGGGGTCCCAGCACCGATCCCTGCTGTACCCCACTAGCTGGGGTCCCAGCACCGATCCCTGCCGTACCCCACTAGCTGGGGTCCCAGCACCGATCCCTGCCGTACCCCACTAGCTGGGGTCCCAGCACCGATCCCTCCCGGACCCCACTAGCTGGGGTCCCAGCACCGATCCCTGCCGTACCCCACTAGCTGGGGTCCCAGCACCGATCCCTGCCGTACCCCACTAGCTGGGGTCCCAGCACCGATCCCTGCCGTACCCCACTAGCTGGGGTCCCAGCACCGATCCCTGCCGTACCCCACTAGCTGGGGTCCCAGCACCGATCCCTGCCGTACCCCACTAGCTGGGGTCCCAGCACCGATCCCTGCCGTACCCCACTAGCTGGGGTCCCAGCACCGATCCCTGCGTTGCCCCACTAGCTGGGGTCCCAGCACCGATCCCTGCCGTACCCCACTAGCTGGGGTCCCAGCACCGATCCCTGCCGTACCCCACTAGCTGGGGTCCCAGCACCGATCCCTGCCGTACCCCACTAGCTGGGGTCCCAGCACCGATCCCTGCCGTACCCCACTAGCTGGGGTCCCACCACCGATCCCTGCCGTACCCCACTAGCTGGGGTCCCAGCACCGATCCCTGCCGTACCCCACTAGCTGGGGTCCCAGCACCGATCCCTCCCGGACCCCACTAGCTGGGGTCCCAGCACCGATCCCTGCGTACCCCACTAGCTGGGGTCCCAGCACCGATCCCTGCGGTACCCCACTAGCTGGGGTCCCAGCACCGATCCCTGCCGTACCCCACTAGCTGGGGTCCCAGCACCGATCCCTGCCGTACCCCACTAGCTGGGGTCCCAGCACCGATCCCTGCCGTACCCCACTAGCTGGGGTCCCAGCACCGATCCCTGCCGTACCCCACTAGCTGGGGTCCCAGCACCGATCCCTGCCGTACCCCACTAGCTGGGGTCCCAGCACCGATCCCTGCCGTACCCCACTAGCTGGGGTCCCAGCACCGATCCCTGCCGTACCCCACTAGCTGGGGTCCCAGCACCGATCCCTGCCGTACCCCACTAGCTGGGGTCCCAGCACCGATCCCTGCCGTACCCCACTAGCTGGGGTCCCAGCACCGATCCCTGCCGTACCCCACTAGCTGGGGTCCCAGCACCGATCCCTGCCGTACCCCACTAGCTGGGGTCCCAGCACCGATCCCTGCCGTACCCCACTAGCTGGGGTCCCAGCACCGATCCCTGCCGTACCCCACTAGCTGGGGTCCCAGCACCGATCCCTGCCGTACCCCACTAGCTGGGGTCCCAGCACCGATCCCTGCCGTACCCCACTAGCTGGGGTCCCAGCACCGATCCCTGCCGTACCCCACTAGCTGGGGTCCCAGCACCGATCCCTGCCGTACCCCACTAGCTGGGGTCCCAGCACCGATCCCTGCCGTACCCCACTAGCTGGGGTCCCAGCACCGATCCCTGCCGTACCCCACTAGCTGGGGTCCCAGCACCGATCCCTGCGGTACCCCACTAGCTGGGGTCCCAGCACCGATCCCTGCTGTACCCCACTAGCTGGGGTCCCAGCACCGATCCCTGCCGTACCCCACTAGCTGGGGTCCCAGCACCGATCCCTGCCGTACCCCACTAGCTGGGGTCCCAGCACCGATCCCTGCCGTACCCCACTAGCTGGGGTCCCAGCACCGATCCCTGCCGTACCCCACTAGCTGGGGTCCCAGCACCGATCCCTGCCGTACCCCACTAGCTGGGGATCCCAGCACCGATCCCTGCCGTACCCCACTAGCTGGGGTCCCAGCACCGATCCCTGCCGTACCCCACTAGCTGGGGTCCCAGCACCGATCCCTGCCGTACCCCACTAGCTGGGGTCCCAGCACCGATCCCTGCCGTACCCCACTAGCTGGGGTCCCAGCACCGATCCCTGCCGTACCCCACTAGCTGGGGTCCCAGCACCGATCCCTGCCGTACCCCACTAGCTGGGGTCCCAGCACCGATCCCTGCCGTACCCCACTAGCTGGGGTCCCAGCACCGATCCCTGCCGTACCCCACTAGCTGGGGCCTCAGCACCGATCCCTGCCGTACCCCACTAGCTGGGGTCCCAGCACCAATCCCTGCCGTACCCCACTAGCTGGGGTCCCAGCACCGATCCCTGCCGTACCCCACTAGCTGGGGTCCCAGCACCGATCCCTGCCGTACCCCACTAGCTGGGGCCCCAGCACCGATCCCTGTGGTACCCCACTAGCTGGGGTCCCAGCACCGATCCCTGCAGTACCCCACTAGCTGGGGTCCCAGCACCGATCCCTGCCGTACCCCACTAGCTGGGGTCCCAGCACCGATCCCTGCCGTACCCCACTAGCTGGGGTCCCAGCACCGATCCCTGCCGTACCCCACTAGCTGGGGTCCCAGCACCGATCCCTGCGGTACCCCACTAGCTGGGGTCCCAGCACCGATCCCTGCCGTACCCCACTAGCTGGGGTCCCAGCACCGATCCCTGCCGTACCCCACTAGCTGGGGTCCCAGCACCGATCCCTGCCGTACCCCACTAGCTGGGGCCCCAGCACCGATCCCTGCCGTACCCCACTAGCTGGGGTCCCAGCACCGATCCCTGCCGTACCCCACTAGCTGGGGTCCCAGCACCGATCCCTGCCGTACCCCACTAGCTGGGGTCCCAGCACCGATCCCTGCCGTACCCCACTAGCTGGGGTGCCAGCACCGATCCCTGCTGTACCCCACTAGCTGGGGTCCCAGCACCGATCCCTGCTGGGACCCCACTAGCTGGGGTCCCAGCACCGATCCCTGCCGTACCCCACTAGCTGGGGGTCCCAGCACCGATCCCTGCCGTACCCCACTAGCTGGGGTCCCAGCACCGATCCCTGCCGTACCCCACTAGCTGGGGTCCCAGCACCGATCCCTGCTGTACCCCACTAGCTGGGATCCCAGCACCGATCCCTGCGTACCCCACTAGCTGGGGTCCCAGCTCCGATCCCATGCCGTACCCCACTAGCTGGGGTCCCAGCACCGATCCCTGCCGTACCCCACTAGCTGGGGTCCCAGCACCGATCCCTGCCGTACCCCACTAGCTGGGGTCCCAGCACCGATCCCTGCCGTACCCCACTAGCTGGGGTCCCAGCACCGATCCCTGCCGTACCCCACTAGCTGGGGTCCCAGCACCGATCCCTGCCGTACCCCACTAGCTGGGGTCCCAGCACCGATCCCTGCGGTACCCCACTAGCTGGGGTCCCAGCACCGATCCCCTGCCGTACCCCACTAGCTGGGGTCCCAGCACCGATCCCTGCCGTACCCCACTAGCTGGGGTCCCAGCACCGATCCCTGCGGTACCCCACTAGCTGGGGTCCCAGCACCGATCCCTGCGTACCCCACTAGCTGGGGTCCCAGCACCGATCCCTGCCGTACCCCACTAGCTGGGGTCCCAGCACCGATCCCTGCCGTACCCCACTAGCTGGGGCCCCAGCACCGATCCCTGCGGTACCCCACTAGCTGGGGTCCCAGCACCGATCCCTGCCGTACCCCACTAGCTGGGGTCCCAGCACCGATCCCTGCGTACCCCACTAGCTGGGGTCCCAGCACCGATCCCTGCCGTACCCCACTAGCTGGGGTCCCAGCACCGATCCCTGCCGTACCCCACTAGCTGGGGTCCCAGCACCGATCCCTGCCGTACCCCACTAGCTGGGGTCCCAGCACCGATCCCTGCGTTGCCCCACTCGTCGCTGCCTGCCAATTTATGCTCCATGTGGGAGGCCGGGGAAATGACTCGTTAATTCCTACTCTTTGTTTCCTCTCTGCCAACCAGTTTTCTATCCATTGCAGTACACCACCCCTAATCTCATGCACTTTAATTTTACACGCTAATCTTTTATGTGGGACTGTTGTCAAAACCCTTCTTAAAGTCCAAATATACCACATCCACTGGCTCCCCCTTGTCTACCCAACCAGTTACATCCTGGAAGAATTCCAGTAGATTTGTCAAGCATGATTTTCCCTTCACAAATCCATGCTGACTCTGTCCGATCCTGCCTCTGTTTTCTAAATGCTCTGCTATTAAATCTTTGATAATGGATTCTAGAATTTTCCCCACTATTGACATCAGGCTCGCTGGTCTATAATTCCCTGCTTTCTCTCCACCTCCCTTTTTAAATAACGGAGTTACATTCGGTACCCTCCAATCTGTAGGAGCTGTTCCAGAGTCTTCTCACGTGCCTCTAATTTCCTGTTTAATGCCACTCCCAACATCACCAGTGCAGTTTAGTGCAGTGCAGTGGGGTCTATACACGACGCCCACTCATGTTTTTTTTGTGCCTTAGTATTTCTCAGCTCTACTCATACAGATTCCACATTGTCAGAGCTAATATCCTTTCTCACTATTGTGATAATTTCCTCTTTAACCAGCAGTGCCACACCACCACCTTTTCCTTGTCTGTACATCCTAAATACTGAAAGCTCTGGAATATTCAGTTCCCATTCCTGGTCACCCTGCAGCCATGACTCCGTAATCCCAATTATATTGTACCCATTTATATCTATCGGCGTGATTAGTTCATCCGCTTTATTGCAAATGCTCCACGCGCTAAGGCTCAGAGCCTTTATATTTGTCTTTTGAACATTACTCGTCTCGCTCCCAATATTTTTCACTGTGACCCTGTTTGAATCTGGCCCTTAGTTTAGCTGCCTCTCACTTTTCTTATTCCACTTTCTGTCTTTTGTTCTTGTCCTTGTTTCCCTTTCCTCTGAATCCTTACATACGTTCCCATCCCCCTGCCAAATTGGTTTCAACCCTCCCCAACCACTCTGGCAAATACTCCCCCTGGGACATCAATGCCAGTCCTGCCCAGGTGGAAGCCGTCCAGTTTGTACCGGTCCCACCTCCCCCCAGAACCGGTTCCAATGCCCCAGGAATCTGAAACCGGAATTTCTTCAGCCAGAGGGTGGTGAATCTGTGGAACTCTTTGCTGCAGAAGACGGTGGAGACCAAATCTTTGAGTGTCTTTAAGACAGAGATAGATAGGTCCACGATTAATAAGGGGATCAGGGGTTATAAGAACATAAGAACATACGAACATAAGAACATAAGAACTAGGAGCAGGAGTAGGCCATCTGGCCCCTCGAGCCTGCTCCGCCATTCAATTAGATCATGGCTGATCTTTTGTGGACTCAGCTCCACTTTCCAGCCCGAACACCATAACCCTTAATCCCTTTATTCTTCAAAAAACTATCTATCTTTACCTTAAAAACATGTAATGAAGGAGCCTCAACTGCTTCACTGGGCAAGGAATTCCATAGATTCACAACCCTTTGGGTGAAGAAGTTCCTCCTAAACTCAGTCCTAAATCTACTTCCCCTTATTTTGAGACTATGTCACCTAGTTCTGCTGTCACCCGCCAGTGGAAACAACCTGCCCGCATCTATCCTATCTATTCCCTTCATAATTTTAAATGTTTCTATAAGATCCCCCCTCATCCTTCTAAATTCCAACGAGTACAGTCCCAGTCTACTCAACCTCTCCTCATAATCCAACCCCTTCAGCTCTGGGATTAACCTAGTGAATCTCCTCTGCACACCCTCCAGCGCCAGTACGTCCTTTCTCAAGTAAGGAGACCAAAACTGAACACAATACTCCAGGTGTGGCCGCACTAACACCTTATACAATTGCAACATAACCTCCCTAGTCTTAAACTCCATCCCTCTAGCAATGAAGGACAAAATTCCATTTGCCTTCTTAATCACCTGTTGCACTTGTAAACCAACCTTCTGTGACTCATGCACTAGCACACCCAAGTCTCTCTGAACAGCGGCATGCTTTAATATTTTATCGTTTAAATAATAATCCCGTTTGCTGTTATTCCTACCAAAATGGATAACCTCACATTTGTCAACATTGTATTCCATCTGCCAGACCCTAGCCCATTCACTTAACCTATCCAAATCCCTCTGCAGACTTCCAGTATCCTCTGCACTTTTCGCTTTACCACTCATCTTAGTGTCATCTGCAAACTTGGACACATTGCCCTTGGTCCCCAACTCCAAATCATCTATGTAAATTGTGAACAATTGTGGGCCCAACACGGATCCCTGAGGGACACCACTAGCTACTGATTGCCAACCAGAGAAACACCCATTTATCCCAACTCTTTGCTTTCTATTAATTAACCAATCCTCTATCCATGCTACTACTTTACCCTTAATGCCATGCTTCTTTATCTTATGCAGCAACCTTTTGTGTGGCACCTTGTCAAAGGCTTTCTGGAAATCCAGATATACCACATCCATCGGCTCCCCGTTATCTACTGCACTGGTAATGTCCTCAGAAAATTCCACTAAATTAGTTAGGCATGACCTGCCTTTTACGAACCCATGCTGCGTCTGCCCAATGGGACAATTTCTATCCAGATGCCTCGCAATTTCTTCCTTGATGATAGATTCCAGCATCTTCCCTCCCCTACCGAAGTTAAGCTCACTGGCCTATAATTTCCTGCTTTCTGCCTACCTCCTTTTTTAAACAGTGGCGTCACGTTTGCTAATTTCCAATCCACCGGGACCACCCCAGAGTCTAGTGAATTTCGGTAAATTATCACTAGTGCATCTGCAATTTCCCTAACCATCTCTTTTAGCACTCTGGGATGCATTCCATCAGGGCCAGGAGACTTGTCTACCTTTAGCCCCATTAGCTTGCCCATCACTCCCTCCTTAGTGATAACAATCCTCTCAAGGTCCTCACCTGTCATAACCTCATTTCTATCAGTCGCTGGCATGTTATTTGTGTCTTCCACTGTGAAGACCGACCCAAAAAACCTGTTCAGTTCCTCAGCCATTTCCTCATTTCCCATTATTATAACTCCCTTCTCATCCTTTAAAGGACCAATATTTACCTTAGCCACTCTTTTTTGTCTTATATATTTGTTAAAACTTTTACTGTCTGTTTTTATATTCTGAGCAAGTTTACTCTCATACTCTATCTTACTCTTCTTTATAGCTTTTTTTAGTAGCTTTCTGTTGCCCCCTAAAGATTTCCCAGTCCTCTAATCTCCCAGCAATCTTTGCCACTTTATATGCTTGTAAATATAGGGAGAAGGCAGGAGAATGGGGATGGGAAACATATCAGCCATGATTGAATGGTGGAACAGACTCGATGGGCCGAGTGGCCTAATTCTGCTCCTATGTCTTATGGTCTTACATCCTGCTATTTCCACTCTGACTAGCACGTTTGTAAGACCTCATCCGGGCTTTTACCTGGTACCGATGTGCACCATGACCACTGGCTGTTCACCCATCCCCCTCCCAGAATGTCCTGGGCGGAATTCTACCCCCCCCCCCCCCCCCAACACCAGGTGGGAGAATCGCCCGGGCGCCGAGCAAGTCCCACCACGCCGCCCCGGCACCCACACGCAATTCTCCCCCCCCCCCCCCCAAAACCGGCGCGGCGAGATTCACGGCTGGCCGCTGGGAGAATCGCTGCTCGCCGTTTGTAACGGGCGAGCGGCGATTCTCCAGCCCCGATGGGCCGAGCAGCCTGCCCAACACGACAGGTTCCCATCGGCGCCGCCCACACCTGGTCGCTGCCGATGGGAACAGCGCGGGAACGCTGGGGGGGGGCTGTGGGAGGGGGAAAGGGGTTCTTGCACCGGGGGGGGGGGTGGCTCAAAGGGGGTCTGGCCCGCGATCGGTGCCCACCGATTGGCGGGCCGGCCTCTCTGAAGGAGGACCTCCTTTCCTCCGCCGCCCCGCAAGATCCATCCGACATTTGCGTAAATGATGCAACGCCGCTCCTAGCCCCCCGGGGGCGGGAGAATAGGGAGCGAGGAGCGGCCTCCGACGCCGGAGTGAAACACTCCGGTTGTCACTCCGGTGTCGGGACTTAGTCTCCCGATGGGAGAATCCCGCCCCCTGTACCCGCTCCAACACATCCTTGACCCCAGCACCAGGGAGGTAACATACCATCCTGGAGTCTCGATTACGCCCACAGAAACGCCTCTCTATTCCCCTTACAATTGAATCCCCGATAACTGTTGCATTCCCACACTTTCTATTCCTCCCCTTCTGCAGCAGAACCAATCATGGTGCCACGGGTTGGGCTGTTGCTGCTTTGCCCTGAGAGGCCGTTCCCCTCAACAGTATCCAAAGCGGGATATCTGTTCCTCAGGGGAATGGCCACAGGTGGTTCCTGCGCTACCTGCCTCACTGTCTTGTTCTGTCTGAACAAAGAAAAGTACAGCACAGGAACAGGCCCTTTGGCCCTCCAATCCTGTGCCGACCATGCTACCCGACTAAACTAAAATCTTCTGCGCTTCCTAGGGTAGAGGGGTCAATTACTAGGTTAAAGGTGCGAGGGGCAAGGTTTAGAGGAGATGTACGAGGCAAGTTTTTTTACACAGAGGATAGTGGGTGCCTGGAACTCGCTGCCGGAGGAGGTGGTGGAAGCAGGGACGATAGTGACATTTAAGGGGCATCTTGACAAATACATGAATAGGATGTGAATAGAGGGATACGGACCCAGGAAGGGGCTGGTTTAGCTCACTGGGCTAAATCGCTGGCTTTGAAAGCAGACCAAGGTAGGCCAGCAGCACGGTTCAATTCCCGTGCCATCCTCCCCGAACAGGCGCCGGAATGTGGCGACTAGGGGCTTTTCACAGTAACTTCATTTGAAGCCTATTCGTGTAAATAAGCAATTTTTATTTCATTTCATTTCAGGAAGTGTAGAAGATTTTAGTTTAGATGGGCAGCATGGTCGGCACAGGCTTGGAGGGCCGAAGGGCCTGTTCCTGTGCTGTACTTTTCTTTGTTCTTCCTGGGTCCGTATCCCTCTATTCCCATCCTATTCATGTATTTGTCAAGATGCCCCTTAAATGTCACTATCGTCCCTGCTTCCACCACCTCCTCCGGCAGCGAGTTCCAGGCACCCACTACCTTCTGTGTAAAAAACTTGCCTCGTCCATCTTCTCTAAACCTTGCCCCTCGCACCTTAAACCTATGCCCCCTAGTAATTGACCCCTCTACCCTGGGGAAAAGCCTCTGACTATCCACTCTGTCTATGCCCCTCATAATTTTGTAGACCTCTATCAGGTCGCCCCTCAACCTCTGTCGTTCCAGTGAAAACAAACCGAGTTTATTCAACCGCTCCTCATAGCTAACGCCCTCCATACCAGGCAACATCCTGGTAAATCTCTTCTGCACCCTCTCTAAAGCCTCCACATCCTTCTGGTAGTGTGGCGACCAGAATTGAACACTATACTCCAAGTGTGGCCTAACTAAGGTTCTATACAGCTGCAACATGACTTGCCAATTCTTATACTCAATGCCCCGGCCAATGAAGGCAAGCATGCCGTATGCCTTCTTGACTTCCTTCTCCACCTGTGTTGCCCCTTTCAGTGACCTGTGGATCTGTACACCTGGATCTCTCTGACTGTCAATACTCTTGAGAGTTCTACCATTCACTGTATATTTCCTACCTGTAATAGACCTTCCAAAATGCATTACCTCACATTTGTCCGGATTAAACTCCATCTGCCATCTCTCCCCCCAAGTCTCCAAACAATCTAAATCCTGCTGCATCCTCTGACAGTCCTCATCGCTATCCGCAATTCTACCAACCTTTGTGCCGTCTGCAAACTTACTAATCAGACCAGTTACATTTTCCTCCAAATCATTTATATATACCACAAACAGCAAAGGTCCCAGCACTGATCCCTGCGGAACACCACTAGTCACAGCCCTCCAATTAGAAAAGCACCCTGCCATTGCTACTCTCTGCCTTCTATGACCTAGCCAGTTCTGTATCCATCTTGCCAGCTCACCCCTGATCCCGTGTGACTTCACCTTTTGTACCAGTCTACCATGAGGGACCTTGTCAAAGGCCTTACTGAAGTCCATATAGACAACATCCAATGGCCTACCTACATCAATCATCTTTGTGACCTCCTCTAAAACTATCAAGTTAGTGAGACACGACCTCCCCTTCACAAAACCGTGCTGCCTCTCACTAATACGTCCATTTGCTTCCAAATGGGAGTAGATCCTGCCTCGAAGGATTCTCTCCAGTAATTTCCCTGCCACTGACATAAGGCTCACCAGCCTGTAGTTCCCTGGATTATCCTTGCTCCCCTTCTTAAACAAAGGAACAATATTGGCTATTCTCCAGTCCTCCGGGACATCACCTGAAGACAGTGAGGATCCAAAGATTTCTGTCAAGGCCTCAGCAATTTCCTCTCTTGCCTCCTTCAATATTCTGGGGTAGATCCCATCAGGCCCTGGGGACTTATCTACCTTAATATTTTTCAAGACGCCCAACACCTCGTCTTTTTGGATCTCAATGTGACCCAGGCTATCTACACACCCTTCTCCAGACTCAACATCCACCAATTCCTTCTCTTTGGTGAATACTGATGCAAAGTATTCATTTAGTACCTCGCCCATTTCCTCTGGCTCCACACATAGATTCCCTCCCCTGTCCTTCAGTGGGCCAACCCTTTCCCTGGCTACCCTCTTGCTTTTTATGTACACGTAAAAAGCCTTGGGATTTTCCTTAACCCTATTTGCCTGGTGGTCACCCAATCCCTTCCTGCCTGCGGAGTGAGTCTGAGCCTGCGGTGTGACCACCTCTCTGGACGTGCTGTCCACGATGCTCTCCGACTGGCGGATGCTCCACAGTGTCTCCAGCCGCCGCTCCAACTCGGAAACTCAGGTTTCCAGGAGCTGCAGCTGGAGACCCTTCCTGCACACATGCTGATCCCGGGCACTGGAAACGTTCCCGAAATCCCACATGGAGCAAGAGGAGCACAGAAAAGCTTTGAGCTCTCCTCATTGATGTAACCCTTTAATTTAAACCTTTAAAAGATGCTGAATATCAGATTATATCCAATTCTCTCGGGCCCATCCTTTCTTGTCCACATAACTACCAATTACAGTCCGTGCAGATTATGAACCACACAACAGATTTTCAAACCAAAAAAAGTGAAAGAAGTTGTAAAGACTTACCAACCTTACCCACTACTTGTTTTAAAAACGATTTAATTGGTATTTTATACACAGCAACACTTTACATTTAATATGGAGAAATGCCACCAGGTCTGCAGCTGTGGGTGGTGCTGCTGATTGGCAGCATCCTCATGGCTGACCAATCAGCTCTCTCTCTCTTGTAGCCTCTTCTCCCAGTTCCACCCAACTCCGAATGCAGTCTGACTCCAGCCAATCAGCGCTCACAGATAAATGTGGCTGATGATCTGGATGGCTAGCAGACCCCAGTTGTTTTGGATCCTTCCCAAAGCTGGTGTAGTTTTGGGAATGTTTTGCGAGGACAATGTCAGAGATTGTGGGGCTGAAATTGGCAGCAAGCCCTTGGGTAGCGATATTCCGAGTCTGGGAGGATCTGAGCTGGGGAGAGAGGCCGACATGTTCGCCTTTGTTTCCCTGAGAGTCTGGAGGAGGATCTCGTTAGGATGACTAGCCCATGATTTGGATAAGCGAACTAAATGTATTATCTCCAAATGTGCAGATGATACAGAGTTGGGTGGGAGGGTGAGCTGTGAGGAGGATGCAGAGATGCTTCAGCAGGATTTGGACAGGCTGAGTGAGTGGCCACATGCATGGCAGATACAGCATAATGTGGAGAAATGTGAGGTTATCCAGTTCTGCAGCAAAAATAGGCAGGCAGATTATTATTGGAATGGGTGTAAATGGAGAGAGGCGATACTCAGCGAGACCTTGGCATCCTCGTGCATCAGTCGCTGAAAGTAAGCGCGCAGGTACAGCCGGCAGTAAAGGCAGCAAATGGTATGTTGGCCTTTATAGCGAGAGGATTTGGGGATAGGAATAGAGATGTTTTACTGCAATTGTATAGGGCATTGGTGAGGCCACACCTGGAGTATTGTGCCCAGTTTTGGGGTCCTTATCGGAGGAAGGATGTTGTTGCGATGGAGGGAGGGCAGCGAAGGTTTACCAGGCTGATTCCTGGGGTGGCCGGACTGTCAGATGAGGAGAGACTGAGTCGGTTCGGATTATATTCATTGGCGTTTAGAGAATGAGAGGGGATCTCATAGAAACTTACAGAATTCTAACAGGATTAGACAGATTCAGAAAGAATGTTCCCGATGGTGGGGGAGTCCAGAACTAGGGGCCATAGTTTGAGGATAAGGGGTCAACCTTTTAGGACTGAGGTGAGGAGAAATGTCTTCACCCAGAGAGCGGGGAATCTGTGGAATTCACTCCCACAGAAAGTAGTTGAGGCCAAAACTTTGTGTAATTTCAAGGAGGAATTAGATTCTGCTTTTGGGGCAAAGGGATCATGGGATATGGGGGAAGGCGGGATCAGGGTATTGAACTTGATAATCAGCCATGATCATAATGAATGGCGGAGCAGGCTGGAAGGGCCGAATGGCAGAGCAGGCTGGAAGGGCCGAATGGCAGAGCAGGCTGGAAGGGCCGAATGGCCTGCTCCTGCTTCTACTTTCTATGTATGTTTCCATGTAATAGTAGTTTTAAAATCTCCACATATTCGCAATGAGACATCAGGTTTCAGAACAGGAACTATTGATGTTAGAACATAGAACAGTACAGCACAGAACAGACCCTTCGGCCCTCAATGTTGTGCCGAGCCATGATCACCCTACTCAAACCCACGTATCCCCCCTATACCCGTAACCCAACAACCCCCCCCCCCTTAACCTTACTTTTATTAGGACACTACGGGCAATTTCTCATGGCCAATCCACCTAACCCGCACATCTTTGGACTGTGGGAGGAAACCCACGCACACACGGGGAGGACGTGCAGACTCCACACAGACAGTGACCCAGCCGGGAATCGAACCTGGGACCCTGGAGCTGTGAAGCATTTATGCTAACCACCATGCTACCGTGCTGCCCCATCACTTGTAGTAACTGGATCAACAACTCCTCTTCGAACAAGCTTCTCTCGTTCTTGTTTGACCTTTGGCCTGATGTCCAAAGACCATAAGACCATAAGACATAGGAGCAGAATTAGGCCATTCAGCCCATCGAGTCTGCTCCGCCATTCAATCATGGCTGATATTTTTCTCTTCCCCATTCTCCTGCCTTCTCCCCATAACCCGTGATCCCCTTATTAATCAAGAATCTATCTATCTCTGTCTTAAAGACACTCAGTGATTTGGCCTCCACAGCCTTCAGCGGCAAAGAGTTCCACAGATTCACCATCCTCTGGCTGAAGAAATTCCTCCTCCTCTCTGTTTTAAAGGATCGTCCCTTTAGTCTGAGATTGTGACCTCTGGTTCTAGTTTTTCCTACAAGTGGAAAAATCCTCTCCACGTCCACTCTATCCAGGCCTCGCAGTATCCTGTAAGTTTCAATAAGATTCCCCCTCATCCTTCTAAACTCCAACGAGTACAGACCCAGAGTCCTCAACCATTCCTCATACGACAAGCTCTTCATTCCAGGGATCATTCTTGTGAAACTCCTCTGGACCCTTTCCAAGGCCAGCACATCCTTCCTTAGATACGGGGCCCAAAACTGCTCACAATACTCCAAATGGGGTCTGACCAGAGCCTCAGAAGTACATCCCTGGTCTTGTATTCTAGCCATCTCGACATGAATGCTAACATTGCATTTGCCTTCCTAACTACCGACTGAACCTGCACGTTAACCTTAGGAGAATCATGAACAAGGACTCCCAAGTCCCTTTGTGTTTCTGATTTCCTAAGCAGTTCCCCATTTAGAAAATAGACTGTGCCTAAATCTCTCCTTCCAAAGTGCATAACCTCACACTTTTCCACATTGTATTCCATTTGCCACTTCATTGCCCACTCTCCTAGCTTGTCCAAGTCCTTCTGCAGCCCTCTGCTTCCTCAATACTACCTGTCCCTCTACAGATCTTTGTATCATCTGTAAACTTAGCAACAGTGTCTTCAGTACCTTCTTCCAGATCGTTACTGTACATTGTGAAAAGTTGTGGTCCCAGCACAGACCCCTGAGGCACACCACTAGTCACCGGCTGCCATCCTGAAAAAGGCCCCTTTATCCCCACTCTCTGCCTTCTGCCAGTCAGCCAATCCTCTATCCATGCCAGGATCTTACCCTGAACACCATGGGCTCTTTACTTATTTAACAGTCTCCTAAGCGGCACCTTGTCAAAGGCCTTCTGGAAATCTAAATAAATCACGTCCACTGATTCTCCTTTGTCTAACTTCCTTGTTACTTCCTCAAAGAACTCTAACAGATTTGTCAGACACGACCTCCCTTTGACAAAGCCGTGCTGACTCAGTCCTATTTTACCATGCACTTCCAAATACTCCGCAATCTCATCTTTAATAACAGACTCTAAAATCTTACCAATGACTGAAGTCAGGCTAACCGGCCAATAATTTCCCGTCTTCTGCCTCCCTCCCTTCTTAAACAGCGGAGTTACATTAGCCACTTTCCAATCCTCTGGGACCCTTCCTGCCTCCAGTGATTCCTGAAAGATTCACCTGAGGAAGGAGCTGCGCTCCGAAAGCTCGTGTTTGAAACAAACCTGTTGGACTTTAACCTGGTGTTGTCAGACTTCTTACTGTCCTGAAAGATCACCACCAATGCCTCCACAATCTCCTCAGCTATCTCTTTTAGAACCCTGGGGTATAGTTCATCCGGTCCAGGGCTGGTTTAGCTCGAGGGTTGGTTCAGCTCAATGGGCATAGACACCTGGTTTGTGATGCAGAACAAGGCCAGCAGCGTGGGTTCAATTCTGAATTCTCCCTCTGTGTACCCGAAGAGGAGCCGGAATGTGGCAACTCGGGGATTTTCACAGTAGCTTGATTGCAGTGTTAATGTCAGCCTATTTGTGACAATAAAGACTATTTATTTATTCAGACCTTTCAGTTTCTCCAGAACCATCTCCTTAGTAATGGTCACTGCACTCACCTCTGCCCCCTGGTTCTCCTGGAGCTCTGGCATCCCACTGGTGTCTTCCACCGTGAAGACTGATGCAAAGTAACTATTCAGTTCCTCTGCCATTTCTTTGTTTCCTATTATTACTTCTCCAGCCACGTTTTCCAGTGGTCCAATGTCTATTTTTGCCTCTTATATATTGAAAGAATCTCTTCCTGTCTTCCTTTATATTACTAGCTAGCTTGCACTCATACCTCATCTCCCCCCTTATTGCTTTTTTAGTTGTCCTCTGCTCGCTTTTAAAGGCTTCCCAATCCTCTGGTTTCCCACTAATCCTCACCACTTTGTATGCTCCCTCGTCAGCCATGGATGCCTTGTCCTCCCCTTAGCATGTTTCCTCCTCCTTGGGATGAATTTCTGTTGTGCCTCCCCAATAACCCCCAAAACTCCTGCCATTGCTGTTCCACTGTCTTCCCTGCTCGGCTCCTTCTCCAATCAACTCTGGCCAGCCCCTCCCTCATGTCTTTGTAGTTACCCTTATTTCATTATCTCTGTCTCTCGGTGTCCCTCTCTTTTTCTGTATTGCTGTCATTTTCTCTTCCTCCATGTCTCTCTCAGCCTCTATCTCTCTGTGTCACTCTTTCACTATCTTGTCTCTCTTTGCCTCTCTCTTATTCTTTGTTTGTCTGTCTCTTTCTGTCTGTCTCTCTTTCTGTCTGTCTCTCTTTCTGTCTGTCTCTCTTTCTGTCTGTCTCTCTTTCTGTCTGTCTCTCCGTCTGTCTGTCTGTCTCTCCGTCTGTCTGTCTGTCTCTCCATCTGTCTGTCTGTCTCTCCGTCTGTCTGTCTGTCTCTCTGTCAGTCTATCTCTCTCTGTCTATCTCTCACAACACCAGGTTGAGGAAGGAGCAGTGCTCCGAAAGCTAGTGATTTGAAACAAACCTGTTGGACATTAGCCAGTGTTGGAAGATTTCTTACTGTAACTTTTCTATGGTGCTATAGCCAGTTTCCATTCCACAGACCCAGCAGGAAGGATATGATCCAGTTTGAGTGGGTTTGTGTTGCCAGTAACAGGGCTCTGCAGCTGTTTGATATTTTGGGTTTTGGGGGGGGGGGGGGGGTGGGGGGGGTTGGACAGAAGGTTTGTTGCTGACAGTTTATTTACCCGTTGTCTTCCTGTCCAGTTCTGGCAGTTTGGGGACTGGGTCGATGTGGTGATCGATGACCGACTGCCCACCAAGGATGGAGAGCTGATGTTCGTCCATTCAGCCGAAAACAATGAATTCTGGAGCGCGCTGCTGGAGAAGGCGTACGCCAAGTAAGGCCCCTCACACCGAACACTCCCCTCACACCGAGCACTCCCCTCACACCGAACACTCCCCTCACACCGAGCACTCCCCTCACACCGAGCACTCCCCTCACACCGAGCCCTCCCCTCACACCGAGCCCTCCCCTCACACCGAGCCCTCCCCTCACACCGAGCCCTCCCCTCACACCGAGCCCTCCCCTCACACCGAGCACTCCCCTCACACCGAGCCCTCCCCTCACACCGAGCCCTCCCCTCACACCGAGCCCTCCCCTCACACCGAGCCCTCCCCTCACACCGAGCCCTCCCCTCACACCGAGCCCTCCCCTCACACCGAGCCCTCCCCTCACACCGAGCCCTCCCCTCACACCGAGCCCTCCCCTCACACCGAGCACTCCCCTCACACCGAGCCCTCCCCTCACACCGAGCCCTCCCCTCACACCGAGCCCTCCCCTCACACCGAGCCCTCCCCTCACACCGAGCCCTCCCCTCACACCGAGCCCTCCCCTCACACCGAGCCCTCCCCTCACACCGAGCCCTCCCCTCACACCGAGCCCTCCCCTCACACCGAGCCCTCCCCTCACACCGAGCCCTCCCCTCACACCGAGCCCCCCCTCACACCGAGCCCTCCCCTCACACCGAGCCCTCCCCTCACACCGAGCCCTCCCCTCACACCGAGCCCTCCCCTCACACCGAGCCCTCCCCTCACACCGAGCCTCCCCTCACACCGAGCCCTCCCCTCACACCGAGCCCTCCCCTCACACCGAGCCCTCCCCTCACACCGAGCCCTCCCCGCACACCGAGCCCTCCCCTCACACCGAGCCCTCCCCTCACACCCGAGCCCTCCCCTCACACCGAGCCCTCCCCTCACACCGAGCCCTCCCCTCACACCGAGCCCTCCCCTCACACCGAGCCCTCCCCTCACACCGAGCCCTCCCCTCACACCGAGCCCTCCCCTCACACCGAGCCCTCCCCTCACACCGAGCCCTCCCCTCACACCGAGCCCTCCCCTCACACCGAGCCTCCCCTCACACCGAGCCCTCCCCTCACACCGAGCCCTCCCCTCACACCGAGCCCTCCCCTCACACCGAGCCCTCCCCTCACACCGAGCCCTCCCCTCACAACCGAGCCCTCCCCTCACACCGAGCCCTCTCCTCACACCGAGCCCTCCCCTCACACCGAGCCCTCCCTCACACCGAGCCCTCCCCTCACACCGAGCCCTCCCCTCACACCGGCCCTCCCCTCACACCGAGCCCTCCCTCACACCGAGCCCTCCCCTCACACCGAGCCCTCCCCTCACACCGAGCCCTCCCCTCACACCGAGCCCTCCCCTCACACCGAGCCCTCCCCTCACACCGAGCCCTCCCCTCACACCGAGCCCTCCCCTCACACCGAGCACTCCCCTCACACCGAGCCCTCCCCTCACCGAGCACCCCCCTCACACCGAGCACCGAGCCCTCCCCTCACACCGAGCCCTCCCCTCACACCGAGCCCTCCCCTCACACCGAGCCCTCCCCTCACACCGAGCCCTCCCCTCACACGAGCCCTCCCCTCACACCGAGCCCTCCCCTCACACCGAGCCCTCCCCTCACACCGAGCCCTCCCCTCACCCCTCACACCGAGCCCTCCCCTCACACCGAGCCCTCCCCTCACACCGAGCCCTCCCCTCACCCCTCACACCGAGCCCTCCCCTCACACCGAGCCCTCCCCTCACACCGAGCCCTCCCCTCACACCGAGCCCTCCCCTCACCCCCACACCGAGCACTCCCCTCACAACCGAGCCCTCCCCTCACACCGAGCCCATCCCCTCACACCCGAGCCCTCCCCTCACACCGAGCCCTCCCCTCACACCGAGCCCTCCCCTCACACCGAGCCCTCCCCTCACACCGAGCACTCCCCTCACACCGAGCCCTCCCCTCACACCGAGCCCTACCCTCACACCGAGCCCTCCCCTCACACCGAGCCCTCCCCTCACACCGAGCACCGAGCCCTCCCCTCACACCTAGCACCGAGCCTCCCCTCATCCCCTCAACACCGAGCCCTCACCTCACACCGAGCCTCCCCTCACACCGAGCCCTCACCCCACACCGAGACCTCCCCTCACACCGCGGCACTCCCCTCACACCGAGCCCTCCCCTCACACCGAGCCTCCCCTCACGAACCTCCCTACACCGAGCCCTCCCCTCACACCGAGCCCCCCCTCACACCGAGCCCTCCCCTCACACCGAGCCCTCCCCTCACACCGAGCCCACCGACCCCTCCCCTCCACACCGAGCCCTCCCCTCACACCGAGCACCGAGCCCTCCCTCACACCTCACCTACCGAGCCCTCCCCTCACACCGAGCCCTCCCCTCACACCGAGCCCTCCCCTCACACCGACACCTCCCAGAGCCCCCCCCCTCACACACCGAGCCCTCCCTCACACCGAGCCCCGATCCCTCCCCTCACCCGAGCCCTCCCCTCACAACCGAGCCCGTCCCCTCACACCGACCCCCCTCACACCGAGCACGTCCCCTCACCAGCCGCTCCCTCACAACCGGCCCATCACCACACCGAGCCCTCCCCTCACAAAGGCAGAGCCCTCCCCTCACACGAGGCCCTCCCTCACACCGAGCCCTGTCCCCTCTACACCGAGCCCATCCGCAGCAACCGGCCCTCCCCTCACAACCGAGCCCTCCCCTCACACCGAGCCCTCCCCTCAACACGAGCCCATCCCCTCACACCGAGCCCTCCCCTTCACAAACCGGGGGGGGAGCCCTCCCTCACCACCGAGCCCTCCCCTCACACCGAGCCCTCCCCTCACACCGAGCACCGAGCACCGAGCCCTCCCCTCACACCGAGCCCTCCCCTCACACCTTAGCCCTCCCCCCTCACACCGAGCCCTCCCCTCACACCGCGCCTCCCCTCACACCGAGCCCTCCCCTCACACCGAGCCCTCCCCTCACACCGGCCCTCCCCTCACACCGAGCCCTCCCCTCACACCGAGCCCTCCCCTCACACCGAGCCCTCCCCTCACACCGAGCCTCCCCTCACACCGAGCCCTCCCCTCACACCGAGCCCTCCCCTCCACACCGAGCCCTCCCCTCACACCGAGCCCTCCCTCACACCGAGCCCTCCCCTCACACCGAGCCCTCCCCTCACACCGAGCCCTCCCCTCACACCGAGCCCTCCCCTCACACCGAGCCCTCCCCTCACACCGAGCCCTCCCCTCACACCGAGCCCTCCCCTCACACCGAGCCCTCCCCTCACACCGAGCCCTCCCCTCACACCGAGCCCTCCCCTCACACCGAGCCCTCCCCTCACACCGAGCCCTCCCCTCACACCGAGCCCTCCCCTCACACCGAGCCCTCCCCTCACACCGAGCCCATCCCCTCACACCGAGCCTCCCCTCACACCGAGCCCTCCCCTCACACCGAGCCCTCCCCTCACACCGAGCCTCCCCTCACACGAGCCCCCCTCACACCGAGGCCCTCCCCTCATCACACCGAGCCCTCCCCTCACACCGAGCCCTCCCCTCACACCGAGCCCTCCCCTCACACCGAGCCCTCCCCTCACACCGAGCCCTCCCCTCACACCGAGCCCTCCCCTCACACCGAGCCCTCCCCTCACACCGAGCCCTCCCCTCACACCGAGCCCTCCCCTCACACCGAGCCCTCCCCTCA